>NW_028153567.1:20000-135000 GCF_964211835.1 Anser anser | reverse complement strand
GGTGCCAGTGCTCTCTCTGGACTCACTGCACTGCATCCCCAGTGGTGCCAGTGCACTCTCTGGACTCACTGCACTGCATCCGCAGTGGTGCCAGTGCACTCTCTGGACTCACTGCACTGCATCCCCAGTGGTGCCAGTGCACTCTCTGGATTCATTGCACTGCATCCCCAGTGGTGCCAGTGCACTCTCTGGACTCACTGCAGTGCATCGCCAGTGGTGCCAGTGCACTCTCTGGACTCACTGCACTGCATCCCCAGTGGTGCCAGTGCACTCTCTGGATTCACTGCACTGCATCCCCACTGGTGCCAGTGCACTCTCTGGACTCACTGCAGTGCATCCCCAGTGGTGCCAGTGCACTCTCTGGACTCACTGCCCTGCATCCCCAGTGGTGCCAGTGCACTCTCTGGACTCACTGCACTGCATCCCCAGTGGTGCCAGTGCACTCTCTGGACTCAGTGCAGTGCATCCCCAGTGGTGCCAGTGCACTCTCTGGACTCACTGCACTGCATCCGCAGTGGTGCCAGTGCACTCTCTGGACTCACTGCACTGCATCCCCAGTGGTGCCAGTGCACTCTCTGGATTCACTGCACTGCATCCCCAGTGGTGCCAGTGCACTCTCTGGAGTCACTGCAGTGCATCCCCAGTGGTGCCAGTGCACTCTCTGGACTCACTGCACTGCATCCCCAGTGGTGCCAGTGCACTCTCTGGACTCACTGCACTGCATCCCCAGTGGTTCCAGTGCACTCTCTGGACTCACTGCACTGCATCCCCAGTGGTGCCAGTGCACTCTCTGGAGTCACTGCGCTGCATCCCCAGTGGTGACAGAGCACTCTCTGGACTCACTGCAGTGCATCGCCAGTGGTGCCAGTGCACTCTCTGGACTCACTGCAGTGCATCCCCAGTGGTGCCAGTGCACTCTCTGGACTCACTGCACTGCATCCCCAGTGGTGCCTGTGCACTCTCTGGACTCACTGCACTGCATTCCCAGTGGTGCCAGTGCACTCTCTGGATTCACTGCACTGCATCCCCACTGGTGCCAGTGCACTCTCTGGACTCACTGCACTGCATCCCCAGTGGTGCCAGTGCACTCTCTGGACTCAATGCAGTGCATCGCCAGTGGTGCCAGTGTATTCTCTGGACTAACTGCATTGAATCCCCACTGGTGCCAGTGCACTCTCTGGACTCACTGCAGTGCATCCCCAGTGGTGCCAGTGCACTCTCTGGACTCACTGCACTGCATCCCCAGTGTTGCCAGTGCATTCTCTGGACTAACTGCCTTGAATCCCCACTGGTGCCAGTGCACTCTGCGGACTCACTGCAGTGCATCCCCAGTAGTGCCAGTGCACTCTCTGGACTCACTGCAGTGCATTCCCAGTGGTGCCAGTGCACTCTCTGGAGTCACTGCGCTGCATCCCCAGTGGTGACAGAGCACTCTCTGGACTCACTGCCCTGCATCCCCAGTGGTGCCAGTGCACTCTCTGGACTCACTGCACTGCATCCCCTGTGGTGCCTGTGCACTCTCTGGACTCACTGCACTGCATTCCCAGTGGTGCCAGTGCACTCTCTGGATTCACTGCACTGCATCCCCACTGGTGCCAGTGCACTCTCTGGACTCACTGCACTGCATCCCCAGTGGTGCCAGTGCACTCTCTGGACTCAATGCAGTGCATCGCCAGTGGTGCCAGTGCATTCTCTGGACTAACTGCATTGAATCCCCACTGGTGCCAGTGCACTCTCTGGACTCACTGCAGTGCATCCCCAGTGGTGCCAGTGCACTCTCTGGACTCACTGCACTGCATCCCCAGTGTTGCCAGTGCATTCTCTGGACTAACTGCCTTGAATCCCCACTGGTGCCAGTGCACTCTCTGGACTAACTGCACTGCATCCCCAGTGGTGCCAGTGCACTCTCTGGATTCACTGCACTGCATCCCCACTGGTGCCAGTGCACTCTCTGGACTCACTGCAGTGCATCCCCAGTGGTGCCAGTGCACTCTGTGGACTCACTGCACTGCATCCCCAGTGGTGCCAGTGCACTCTCTGGGCTCACTGCACTGCATGCCCAGTGGTGCCAGTGCACTCTCTGGATTCACTGCACTGCATCCCCAGTGGTGCCAGTGCACTCTCTGGACTCACTGCAGTGCATCGCCAGTGGTGCCAGTGCACTCTCTGGACTCAATGCAATGCATCCCTAGTGTTGCCAGTGCACTCTCTGGACTCACTGCACTGCATCCACAGTGGTGCCAGTGCACTCTCTGGACTCACTGCACTGCATCCCCAGTGGTGCCGGTGCACTCTCTGGACTCACTGCACTGCATCCCCAGTGGTGCCGGTGCACTCTCTGGACTCACTGCACTGCATCCCCAGTGTTGCCAGTGCATTCTCTGGACTAACTGCATTGAATCCCAAGTGGTGCCAGTGCACTCTCTGGACTCACTGCACTGCATCCCCAGTGGTTCCAGTGCACTATCTGGATTCACTGCACTGCATCGCCAGTGGTGCCAGTGCACTCTCTGGATTCACTGCACTGCATCCCCAGTGGTGACAGAGCACTCACTGGACTCACTGCACTGCATCCCCAGTGGTGCCAGTGCACTCTCTGGATTCATTGCACTGCATCCCCAGTGGTGCCAGTGCACTCTCTGGACTCACTGCAGTGCATCGCCAGTGGTGCCAGTGCACTCTCTGGACTCAATGCAATGCATCCCTAGTGTTGCCAGTGCACTCTCTGGACTCACTGCACTGCATCCCCAGTGGTGCCAGTGCACTCTCTAGATTCACTGCACTGCATCCCCAGTGGTGCAAGTGAACTCTCTGGACTCACTGCACTGCATCCCCAGTGGTGCCAGTGCATTCTCTGGACTAACTGCATTGAATCCCAAGTGGTGCCAGTGCACTCTCTGGACTCACTGCACTGCATCCCCAGTGGTGCCAGTGCACTCTCTGGATTCACTGCCCTGCATCCCCAGTGGTGCCAGTGCACTCTCTGGACTCACTGCACTGCATCCCCAGTGGTGCCAGTGCACTCTCTGGACTCACTGCACTGCATCCCCAATGGTGCCAGTGCACTCTCTGGACTCACTGCACTGCATCCCCAATGGTGCCTGTGCACTCTATGGACTCAATGCAGTGCATTCCGAGGAGTGCCAGTGCACTCTCTGGACTCACTGCAGTGCATCCCGAGTGGTGCCAGTGCACTCTCTGGACTCACTGCACTGCATCCCCAGTGGTGCCAGTGCACTCTCTGGACTCACTGCAGTGCATCCCCTGTGGTGCCAGTGCACTCTGTGGACTCACTGCACTGCATCCCCAGTGGTGCCAGTGCACTCTCTGGACTCACTGCAGTGCATCCCCAGAGGTGCCAGTGCACTCTCTGGACTCACTGCACTGCATCCCCAGTGGTGCCAGTGCACTCTCTGGACTCACTGCAGTGCATCCGCAGTGGTGCCAGTGCACTCTCTGGAGTCACTGCAGTGCATCCCCAGTGGTGCCAGTGAACTCTCTGGACTCACTGCACTGCATTCCCTGTGGTGCCCGTGCACTCTCTGGACTCACTGCACTGCATCCCCAGTGGTGCCAGTGCACTCTCTGGACTCACTGCACTGCATCCCCAGTGGTGCCAGTGAACCCTCTGGACTCACTGCACTGCATCCCCAGTGGTGCCAGTGCACTCTCTGGATTCACTGCAGTGCATCCGAAGTGGTGCCAGTGCACTCTCTGGAGTCACTGCGCTGCATCCCCAGTGGTGCCAGTGCACTCTCTGGACTCACTGCAGTGCATCCCCAGTGTTGCCAGTGCACTCGCTGGACTCACTGCACTGCATCCCCAGTGGTGCCAGTGCACTCTCTGGACTCACTGCAGTGCATCCTCAGTGGTGCCAGTGCACTCTCTGGATTCACTGCACTGCATCCGCAGTGGTGACAGAGCACTCTCTGGACTCACTGCAGTGCATCGCCAGTGGTGCCAGTGCACTCTCTGGACTCACTGCAGTGCATCCCGAGTGGTGCCAGTGCACTCTCTGGACTCACTGCACTGCATCCCCAGTGGTGCCTGTGCACTCTCTGGACTCACTGCACTGCATTCCCAGTGGTGCCAGTGCACTCTCTGGATTCACTGCACTGCATCCCCACTGGTGCCAGTGCACTCTCTGGACTCACTGCACTGCATCCCCAGTGGTGCCAGTGCACTCTCTGGACTCAATGCAGTGCATTGCCAGTGGTGCCAGTGCATTCTCTGGACTAACTGCATTGAATCCCCACTGGTCCCAGTGCACTCTCTGGACTCACTGCACTGCATCCCCAGTGGTGCCAGTGCACTCTCTGGACTCACTGCACTGCATCCCCAGTGGTGCCAGTGCATTCTCTGGACTAACTGCCTTGAATCCCCACTGGTGCAGGTGCACTCTCTGGACTCACTGCACTGCATCCCCAGTGGTGCCAGTGCACTCTCTGGATTCACTGCACTGCATCCCCACTGGTGACAGAGCACTCTCTGGACTCACTGCAGTGCATCGCCAGTGGTGCCAGTGCACTCTCTGGATTCACTGCACTGCATCCCCAGTGGTGACAGAGCACTCACTGGACTCACTGCACTGCATCCCCAGTGGTGCCAGTGCACTCTCTGGACTCACTGCAGTGCATCGCCAGTGGTGCCAGTGCACTCTCTGGACTCAATGCAATGCATCCCTAGTGTTGCCAGTGCACTCTCTGGACTCACTGCACTGCATCCCCAGTGGTGCCAGTGCACTCTCTAGATTCACTGCACTGCATCCCCAGTGGTGCAAGTGAACTCTCTGGACTCACTGCACTGCATCCCCAGTGGTGCCAGTGCATTCTCTGGACTAACTGCATTGAATCCCAAGTGGTGCCAGTGCACTCTCTGGACTCACTGCACTGCATCCCCAGTGGTGCCAGTGCACTCTCTGGATTCACTGCCCTGCATCCCCAGTGGTGCCAGTGCACTCTCTGGACTCACTGCACTGCATCCCCAGTGGTGCCAGTGCACTCTCTGGACTCACTGCACTGCATCCCCAATGGTGCCAGTGCACTCTCTGGACTCACTGCACTGCATCCCCAATGGTGCCTGTGCACTCTATGGACTCAATGCAGTGCATTCCGAGGAGTGCCAGTGCACTCTCTGGACTCACTGCAGTGCATCCCGAGTGGTGCCAGTGCACTCTCTGGACTCACTGCACTGCATCCCCAGTGGTGCCAGTGCACTCTCTGGACTCACTGCAGTGCATCCCCTGTGGTGCCAGTGCACTCTGTGGACTCACTGCACTGCATCCCCAGTGGTGCCAGTGCACTCTCTGGACTCACTGCAGTGCATCCCCAGAGGTGCCAGTGCACTCTCTGGACTCACTGCAGTGCATCCCCAGTGGTGCCAGTGCACTCTCTGGACTCACTGCAGTGCATCCGCAGTGGTGCCAGTGCACTCTCTGGAGTCACTGCAGTGCATCCCCAGTGGTGCCAGTGAACTCTCTGGACTCACTGCACTGCATTCCCTGTGGTGCCCGTGCACTCTCTGGACTCACTGCACTGCATCCCCAGTGGTGCCAGTGCACTCTCTGGACTCACTGCACTGCATCCCCAGTGGTGCCAGTGAACCCTCTGGACTCACTGCACTGCATCCCCAGTGGTGCCAGTGCACTCTCTGGATTCACTGCAGTGCATCCGAAGTGGTGCCAGTGCACTCTCTGGAGTCACTGCGCTGCATCCCCAGTGGTGCCAGTGCACTCTCTGGACTCACTGCAGTGCATCCCCAGTGTTGCCAGTGCACTCGCTGGACTCACTGCACTGCATCCCCAGTGGTGCCAGTGCACTCTCTGGACTCACTGCAGTGCATCCTCAGTGGTGCCAGTGCACTCTCTGGATTCACTGCACTGCATCCGCAGTGGTGACAGAGCACTCTCTGGACTCACTGCAGTGCATCGCCAGTGGTGCCAGTGCACTCTCTGGACTCACTGCAGTGCATCCCGAGTGGTGCCAGTGCACTCTCTGGACTCACTGCACTGCATCCCCAGTGGTGCCTGTGCACTCTCTGGACTCACTGCACTGCATTCCCAGTGGTGCCAGTGCACTCTCTGGATTCACTGCACTGCATCCCCACTGGTGCCAGTGCACTCTCTGGACTCACTGCACTGCATCCCCAGTGGTGCCAGTGCACTCTCTGGACTCAATGCAGTGCATCGCCAGTGGTGCCAGTGCATTCTCTGGACTAACTGCATTGAATCCCCACTGGTGCCAGTGCACTCTCTGGACTCACTGCAGTGCATCCCCAGTGGTGCCATTGCACTCTCTGGACTCACTGCACTGCATCCCCAGTGTTGCCAGTGCATTCTCTGGACTAACTGCCTTGAATCCCCACTGGTGCCAGTGCACTCTCTGGATTCACTGCAGTGCATCCCCACTGGTGCCAGTGCACTCTCTGGACTCACTGCACTGCATCCCCAGTGGTGCCAGTGCACTCTGCGGACTCACTGCAGTGCATCCCCAGTAGTGCCAGTGCACTCTCTGGACTCACTGCAGTGCATCCCCAGTGGTGCCAGTGCACTCTCTGGAGTCACTGCGCTGCATCCGCAGTGGTGCCAGTGCACTCTCTGGACTCACTGCCCTGCATCCCCAGTGGTGCCAGTGCACTCTCTGGACTCACTGCACTGCATCCCCTGTGGTGCCAGTGCACTCTCTGGACTCACTGCACTGCATTCCCAGTGGTGCCAGTGCACTCCCTGGATTCACTACACTGCATCCCCACTGGTGCCAGTGCACTCTCTGGACTCACTGCACTGCATCCCCAGTGGTGCCAGTGCACTCTCTGGACTCAATGCAGTGCATCGCCAGTGGTGCCAGTGCATTCTCTGGACTAACTGCATTGAATCCCCACTGGTGCCAGTGCACTCTCTGGACTCACTGCAGTGCATCCCCAGTGGTGCCAGTGCACTCTCTGGACTCACTGCACTGCATCCCCAGTGTTGCCAGTGCATTCTCTGGACTAACTGCCTTGAATCCCCACTGGTGCCAGTGCACTCTCTGGACTCACTGCACTGCATCCCCAGTGGTGCCAGTGCACTCTCTGGATTCACTGCACTGCATCCCCACTGGTGCCAGTGCACTCTCTGGACTCACTGCAGTGCATCCCCAGTGGTGCCAGTGCACTCTCTGGACTCACTGCACTGCATCCCCACTGGTGCCAGTGCACTCTCTGGACTCACTGCACTGCATCCCCAGTGGTGCCAGTGCACTCTCTGGATTCACTGCACTGCATCCCCAATGGTGCCTGTGCACTCTATGGACTCAATGCAGTGCATTCCGAGGAGTGCCAGTGCACTCTCTGGACTCACTGCAGTGCATCCCGAGTGGTGCCAGTGCACTCTCTGGACTCACTGCACTGCATCCCCAGAGGTGCCAGTGCACTCTCTGGACTCACTGCAGTGCATCCCCTGTGGTGCCAGTGCACTCTCTGGAGTCACTGCGCTGCATCCGCAGTGGTGCCAGTGCACTCTCTGGACTCACTGCCCTGCATCCCCAGTGGTGCCAGTGCACTCTCTGGACTCACTGCACTGCATCCCCTGTGGTGCCTGTGCACTCTCTGGACTCACTGCACTGCATTCCCAGTGGTGCCAGTGCACTCTCTGGATTCACTGCACTGCATCCCCAATGGTGCCAGTGCACTCTCTGAACTCACTGCACTGCATCCCCAATGGTGCCTGTGCACTCTATGGACTCAATGCAGTGCATTCCGAGGAGTGCCAGTGCACTCTCTGGACTCACTGCAGTGCATCCCGAGTGGTGCCAGTGCACTCTCTGGACTCACTGCACTGCATCCCCAGTGGTGCCAGTGCACTCTCTGGACTCACTGCAGTGCATCCCCTGTGGTGCCAGTGCACTCTGTGGACTCACTGCACTGCATCCCCAGTGGTGCCAGTGCACTCTCTGGACTCACTGCAGTGCATCCCCAGAGGTGCCAGTGCACTCTCTGGACTCACTGCAGTGCATCCCCAGTGGTGCCAGTGCACTCTCTGGACTCACTGCAGTGCATCCGCAGTGGTGCCAGTGCACTCTCTGGAGTCACTGCAGTGCATCCCCAGTGGTGCCAGTGCACTCTCTGGACTCACTGCAGTGCATCCGAAGTGGTGCCAGTGCACTCTCTGGAGTGACTGCGCTGCATCCCCAGTGGTGCCAGTGCACTCTCTGGACTCACTGCAGTGCATCCCCAGTGTTGCCAGTGCACTCGCTGGACTCACTGCACTGCATCCCCAGTGGTGCCAGTGCACTCTCTGGACTCACTGCACTGCATCCTCAGTGGTGCCAGTGCACTCTCTGGATTCACTGCACTGCATCCGCAGTGGTGACAGAGCACTCTCTGGACTCACTGCAGTGCATCGCCAGTGGTGCCAGTGCACTCTCTGGACTCACTGCAGTGCATCCCGAGTGGTGCCAGTGCACTCTCTGGACTCACTGCACTGCATCCCCAGTGGTGCCTGTGCACTCTCTGGACTCACTGCACTGCATTCCCAGTGGTGCCAGTGCACTCTCTGGATTCACTGCACTGCATCCCCAGTGGTGCCAGTGCACTCTCTGGACTCACTGCACTGCATCCCCAGTGGTGCCAGTGCACTCTCTGGACTCAATGCAGTGCATCGCCAGTGGTGCCAGTGCATTCTCTGGACTAACTGCATTGAATCCCCACTGGTGCCAGTGCACTCTCTGGACTCACTGCAGTGCATCCCCAGTGGTGCCAGTGCACTCTCTGGACTCACTGCACTGCATCCCCAGTGTTGCCAGTGCATTCCCTGGACTAACTGCCTTGAATCCCCACTGGTGCCAGTGCACTCTCTGGATTCACTGCAGTGCATCCCCACTGGTGCCAGTGCACTCTCTGGACTCACTGCAGTGCATCCCCAGTGGTGCCAGTGCACTCTGCGGACTCACTGCAGTGCATCCCCAGTAGTGCCAGTGCACTCTCTGGACTCACTGCAGTGCATCCCCAGTGGTGCCAGTGCACTCTCTGGAGTCACTGCGCTGCATCCGCAGTGGTGCCAGTGCACTCTCTGGACTCACTGCCCTGCATCCCCAGTGGTGCCAGTGCACTCTCTGGACTCACTGCACTGCATCCCCTGTGGTGCCTGTGCACTCTCTGGACTCACTGCACTGCATTCCCAGTGGTGCCAGTGCACTCTCTGGATTCACTGCACTGCATCCCCACTGGTGCCAGTGCACTCTCTGGACTCACTGCACTGCATCCCCAGTGGTGCCAGTGCACTCTCTGGACTCAATGCAGTGCATCGCCAGTGGTGCCAGTGCATTCTCTGGACTAACTGCATTGAATCCCCACTGGTGCCAGTGCACTCTCTGGACTCACTGCAGTGCATCCCCAGTGGTGCCATTGCACTCTCTGGACTCACTGCACTGCATCCCCAGTGTTGCCAGTGCATTCTCTGGACTAACTGCCTTGAATCCCCACTGGTGCCAGTGCACTCTCTGGATTCACTGCAGTGCATCCCCACTGGTGCCAGTGCACTCTCTGGACTCACTGCACTGCATCCCCAGTGGTGCCAGTGCACTCTGCGGACTCACTGCAGTGCATCCCCAGTAGTGCCAGTGCACTCTCTGGACTCACTGCAGTGCATCCCCAGTGGTGCCAGTGCACTCTCTGGAGTCACTGCGCTGCATCCGCAGTGGTGCCAGTGCACTCTCTGGACTCACTGCCCTGCATCCCCAGTGGTGCCAGTGCACTCTCTGGACTCACTGCACTGCATCCCCTGTGGTGCCAGTGCACTCTCTGGACTCACTGCACTGCATTCCCAGTGGTGCCAGTGCACTCTCTGGATTCACTGCACTGCATCCCCACTGGTGACAGTGCACTCTCTGGACTCACTGCACTGCATCCCCAGTGGTGCCAGTGCACTCTCTGGACTCAATGCAGTGCATCGCCAGTGGTGCCAGTGCATTCTCTGGACTAACTGCATTGAATCCCCACTGGTGCCAGTGCACTCTCTGGACTCACTGCAGTGCATCCCCAGTGGTGCCAGTGCACTCTCTGGACTCACTGCACTGCATCCCCAGTGTTGCCAGTGCATTCTCTGGACTAACTGCCTTGAATCCCCACTGGTGCCAGTGCACTCTCTGGACTCACTGCACTGCATCCCCAGTGGTGCCAGTGCACTCTCTGGATTCACTGCACTGCATCCCCACTGGTGCCAGTGCACTCTCTGGACTCACTGCAGTGCATCCCCAGTGGTGCCAGTGCACTCTCTGGACTCACTGCACTGCATCCCCACTGGTGCCAGTGCACTCTCTGGACTCACTGCACTGCATCCCCAGTGGTGCCAGTGCACTCTCTGGATTCACTGCACTGCATCCCCAATGGTGCCTGTGCACTCTATGGACTCAATGCAGTGCATTCCGAGGAGTGCCAGTGCACTCTCTGGACTCACTGCAGTGCATCCCGAGTGGTGCCAGTGCACTCTCTGGACTCACTGCACTGCATCCCCAGTGGTGCCAGTGCACTCTCTGGACTCACTGCAGTGCATCCCCTGTGGTGCCAGTGCACTCTCTGGAGTCACTGCGCTGCATCCGCAGTGGTGCCAGTGCACTCTCTGGACTCACTGCCCTGCATCCCCAGTGGTGCCAGTGCACTCTCTGGACTCACTGCACTGCATCCCCTGTGGTGCCTGTGCACTCTCTGGACTCACTGCACTGCATTCCCAGTGGTGCCAGTGCACTCTCTGGATTCACTGCACTGCATCCCCACTGGTGACAGTGCACTCTCTGGACTCACTGCACTGCATCCCCAGTGGTGCCAGTGCACTCTCTGGACTCAATGCAGTGCATCGCCAGTGGTGCCAGTGCATTCTCTGGACTAACTGCATTGAATCCCCACTGGTGCCAGTGCACTCTCTGGACTCACTGCAGTGCATCCCCAGTGGTGCCAGTGCACTCTCTGGACTCACTGCACTGCATCCCCAGTGTTGCCAGTGCATTCTCTGGACTAACTGCCTTGAATCCCCACTGGTGCCAGTGCACTCTCTGGACTCACTGCACTGCATCCCCAGTGGTGCCAGTGCACTCTCTGGATTCACTGCACTGCATCCCCAGTGGTGCCAGTGCACTCTCTGGACTCACTGCAGTGCATCCCCAGTGGTGCCAGTGCACTCTCTGGACTCACTGCACTGCATCCCCACTGGTGCCAGTGCACTCTCTGGACTCACTGCACTGCATCCCCAGTGGTGCCAGTGCACTCTCTGGATTCACTGCACTGCATCCCCACTGGTGCCAGTGCACTCTCTGGACTCACTGCACTGCATCCCCAGTGGTGCCAGTGCACTCTTTCGACTCACTGCACTGCATCCCCAATGGTGCCAGTGCACTCTCTGAACTCACTGCACTGCATCCCCAATGGTGCCTGTGCACTCTATGGACTCAATGCAGTGCATTCCGAGGAGTGCCAGTGCACTCTCTGGACTCACTGCAGTGCATCCCGAGTGGTGCCAGTGCACTCTCTGGACTCACTGCACTGCATCCCCAGTGGTGCCAGTGCACTCTCTGGACTCACTGCAGTGCATCCCCTGTGGTGCCAGTGCACTCTGTGGACTCACTGCACTGCATCCCCAGTGGTGCCAGTGCACTCTCTGGACTCACTGCAGTGCATCCCCAGAGGTGCCAGTGCACTCTCTGGACTCACTGCAGTGCATCCCCAGTGGTGCCAGTGCACTCTCTGGACTCACTGCAGTGCATCCGCAGTGGTGCCAGTGCACTCTCTGGAGTCACTGCAGTGCATCCCCAGTGGTGCCAGTGAACTCTCTGGACTCACTGCACTGCATTCCCTGTGGTGCCCGTGCACTCTCTGGACTCACTGCACTGCATCCCCAGTGGAGCCAGTGAACTCTCTGGACTCACTGCACTGCATCCCCAGTGGTGCCAGTGCACTCTCTGGACTCACTGCACTGCATCCCCAGTGGTGCCAGTGCACTCTCTGGATTCACTGCAGTGCATCCGAAGTGGTGCCAGTGCACTCTCTGGAGTGACTGCGCTGCATCCCCAGTGGTGCCAGTGCACTCTCTGGACTCACTGCAGTGCATCCCCAGTGTTGCCAGTGCACTCGCTGGACTCACTGCACTGCATCCCCAGTGGTGCCAGTGCACTCTCTGGACTCACTGCACTGCATCCTCAGTGGTGCCAGTGCACTCTCTGGATTCACTGCACTGCATCCGCAGTGGTGACAGAGCACTCTCTGGACTCACTGCAGTGCATCGCCAGTGGTGCCAGTGCACTCTCTGGACTCACTGCAGTGCATCCCGAGTGGTGCCAGTGCACTCTCTGGACTCACTGCACTGCATCCCCAGTGGTGCCTGTGCACTCTCTGGACTCACTGCACTGCATTCCCAGTGGTGCCAGTGCACTCTCTGGATTCACTGCACTGCATCCCCACTGGTGCCAGTGCACTCTCTGGACTCACTGCACTGCATCCCCAGTGGTGCCAGTGCACTCTCTGGACTCAATGCAGTGCATCGCCAGTGGTGCCAGTGCATTCTCTGGACTAACTGCATTGAATCCCCACTGGTGCCAGTGCACTCTCTGGACTCACTGCAGTGCATCCCCAGTGGTGCCAGTGCACTCTCTGGACTCACTGCACTGCATCCCCAGTGTTGCCAGTGCATTCCCTGGACTAACTGCCTTGAATCCCCACTGGTGCCAGTGCACTCTCTGGATTCACTGCAGTGCATCCCCACTGGTGCCAGTGCACTCTCTGGACTGACTGCACTGCATCCCCAGTGGTGCCAGTGCACTCTGCGGACTCACTGCCGTGCATCCCCAGTAGTGCCAGTGCACTCTCTGGACTCACTGCAGTGCATCCCCAGTGGTGCCAGTGCACTCTCTGGAGTCACTGCGCTGCATCCGCAGTGGTGCCAGTGCACTCTCTGGACTCACTGCCCTGCATCCCCAGTGGTGCCAGTGCACTCTCTGGACTCACTGCACTGCATCCCCTGTGGTGCCTGTGCACTCTCTGGACTCACTGCACTGCATTCCCAGTGGTGCCAGTGCACTCTCTGGATTCACTGCACTGCATCCCCACTGGTGACAGTGCACTCTCTGGACTCACTGCACTGCATCCCCAGTGGTGCCAGTGCACTCTCTGGACTCAATGCAGTGCATCGCCAGTGGTGCCAGTGCATTCTCTGGACTAACTGCATTGAATCCCCACTGGTGCCAGTGCACTCTCTGGACTCACTGCAGTGCATCCCCAGTGGTGCCAGTGCACTCTCTGGACTCACTGCACTGCATCCCCAGTGTTGCCAGTGCATTCTCTGGACTAACTGCCTTGAATCCCCACTGGTGCCAGTGCACTCTCTGGACTCACTGCACTGCATCCCCAGTGGTGCCAGTGCACTCTCTGGATTCACTGCACTGCATCCCCACTGGTGCCAGTGCACTCTCTGGACTCACTGCAGTGCATCCCCAGTGGTGCCAGTGCACTCTCTGGACTCACTGCCCTGCATCCCCAGTAGTGCCAGTGCACTCTCTGGATTCACTGCACTGCATCCCCAGTGGTGCCAGTGCACTCTCTGGGCTCACTGCACTGCATCCCCAGTGGTGCCAGTGCACTCTCTGGATTCACTGCACTGCATCCCCAGTGGTGCCAGTGCACTCTCTGGACTCACTGCACTGCATCCCCAGTGGTGCCAGTGCACTCTCTGGATTCATTGCACTGCATCCCCAGTGGTGCCAGTGCACTCTCTGGACTCACTGCAGTGCATCGCCAGTGGTGCCAGTGCACTCTCTGGACTCAATGCAATGCATCCCTAGTGTTGCCAGTGCACTCTCTGGACTCACTGCACTGCATCCCCAGTGGTGCCAGTGCACTCTCTGGACTCACTGCACTGCATCCCCAGTGGTGCCGGTGCACTCTCTGGACTCACTGCACTGCATCCCCAGTGGTGCCGGTGCACTCTCTGGACTCACTGCACTGCATCCCCAGTGTTGCCAGTGCATTCTCTGGACTAACTGCATTGAATCCCAAGTGGTGCCAGTGCACTCTCTGGACTCACTGCACTGCATCCCCAGTGGTTCCAGTGCACTCTCTGGATTCACTGCACTGCATCCCCAGTGGTGCCAGTGCACTCTCTGGACTCACTGCAGTGCATCCCCAGTGGTGCCTGTGCACTCTATGGACTCAACGCAGTGCATTCCGAGGAGTGCCAGTGCACTCTCTGGACTCACTGCAGTGCATCCCGAGTGGTGCCAGTGCACTCTCTGGACTCACTGCACTGCATCCCCAGTGGTGCCAGTGCACTCTCTGGACTAACTGCAGTGCATCCCCTGTGGTGCCAGTGCACTCTATGGACTCACTGCACTGCATCCCCAGTGGTGCCAGTGCACTCTCTGGACTCACTGCAGTGCATCCGCAGTGGTGCCAGTGCACTCTCTGGAGTCACTGCAGTGCATCCCCAGTGGTGCCAGTGCACTCTCTGGACTCACTGCACTGCATTCCCTGTGGTGCCAGTGCACTCTCTGGACTCACTGCACTGCATCCCCAGTGGTGCCAGTGCACTCTCTGGACTCAGTGCAGTGCATCCCCAGTGGTGCCAGTGCACTCTCTGGACTCACTGCACTGCATCCCCTGTGGTGCCTGTGCACTCTCTGGACTCACTGGACTGCATTCCCTGTGGTGCCAGTGCACTCTCTGGATTCACTGCACTGCATCCCCACTGGTGCCAGTGCACTCTCTGGACTCACTGCACTGCATCCCCAGTGGTGCCAGTGCACTCTCTGGACTCACTGCACTGCATCCCCTGTGGTGCCTGTGCACTCTCTGGACTCACTGCACTGCATTCCCTGTGGTGCCAGTGCACTCTCTGGATTCACTGCACTGCATCCCCACTGGTGCCAGTGCACTCTCTGGACTCACTGCACTGCATCCCCAGTGGTGCCAGTGCACTCTCTGGACTCAATGCAGTGCATTGCCAGTGGTGCCACTGCATTCTCTGGACTAACTGCATTGAATCCCCACTGGTGCCAGTGCACTCTCTGGACTCACTGCAGTGCATCCCCAGTGGTGCCAGTGCACTCTCTGGACTCACTGCACTGCATCCCCAGTGTTGCCAGTGCATTCTCTGGACTAACTGCCTTGAATCCCCACTGGTGCAGGTGCACTCTCTGGACTCACTGCACTGCATCCCCAGTGGTGCCAGTGCACTCTCTGGATTCACTGCACTGCATCCCCACTGGTGACAGAGCACTCTCTGGACTGACTGCAGTGCATCGCCAGTGGTGCCAGTGGACTCTCTGGACTCACTGCACTGCATCCCCAGTGGTGCCAGTGCACTCTCTGGACTCACTGCAGTGCATCCCCAGTGGTGCCTGTGCACTCTCTGGACTCACTGCACTGCATTCCCAGTGGTGCCAGTGCACTCTCTGGATTCACTGCACTGCATCCCCACTGGTGCCAGTGCACTCTCTGGACTCACTGCACTGCATCCCCAGTGGTGCCAGTGCACTCTCTGGACTCAATGCAGTGCATCGCCAGTGGTGCCAGTGCATTCTCTGGACTAACTGCATTGAATCCCCACTGGTGCCAGTGCACTCTCTGGACTCACTGCAGTGCATCCCCAGTGGTGCTAGTGCACTCTCTGGACTCACTGCACTGCATCCCCAGTGTTGCCAGTGCATTCTCTGGACTAACTGCCTTGAATCCCCACTGGTGCCAGTGCACTCTCTGGACTCACTGCACTGCATCCCCAATGGTGCCAGTGCACTCTCTGGATTCACTGCACTGCATCCCCACTGGTGCCAGTGCACTCTCTGGACTCACTGCAGTGCATCCCCAGTGGTGCCAGTGCACTCTCTGGACTCACTGCCCTGCATCCCCAGTAGTGCCAGTGCACTCTCTGGATTCACTGCACGGCATCCCCAGTGGTGCCAGTGCACTCTCTGGGCTCACTGCAGTGCATCTAGAGTGGTGCCAGTGCAGTCTCTGGACTCACTGCAGTGCATCCCCAGTGGTGCCAGTGCACTCACTGGACTCACTGCACTGCATCCCCAGTGGTGCCAGTGCACTCTCTGGATTCATTGCACTGCATCCCCAGTGGTGCCAGTGCACTCTCTGGACTCAATGCAGTGCATCGCCAGTGGTGCCAGTGCACTCTCTGGACTCAATGCAATGCATCCCTAGTGTTGCCAGTGCACTCTCTGGACTCACTGCACTGCATCCCCAGTGGTGCCAGTGCACTCTCTGGACTCACTGCACTGCATCCCCAGTGGTGCCGGTGCACTCTGTGGACTCACTGCACTGCATCCCCAGTGGTGCCGGTGCACTCTCTGGACTCACTGCACTGCATCCCCAGTGTTGCCAGTGCATTCTCTGGACTAACTGCATTGAATCCCAAGTGGTGCCAGTGCACTCTCTGGACTCACTGCACTGCATCCCCAGTGGTTCCAGTGCACTCTCTGGATTCACTGCACTGCATCCCCAGTGGTGCCAGTGCACTCTCTGGACTCACTGCACTGCATCCCCAATGGTGCCTGTGCACTCTATGGGCTCAACACAGTGCATTCCGAGGAGTGCCAGTGCACTCTCTGGACTCACTGCAGTGCATCCCGAGTGGTGCCAGTGCACTCTCTGGACTCACTGCACTGCATCCCCAGTGGTGCCAGTGCACTCTCTGGATTCACTGCACTGCATCCCCACTGGTGCCAGTGCACTCTCTGGACTCACTGCAGTGCATCCCCAGTGGTGCCAGTGCACTCTCTGGACTCACTGCCCTGCATCCCCAGTAGTGCCAGTGCACTCTCTGGAGTCACTGCAGTGCATCCCCAGTGTTGCCAGTGCACTCTCTGGACTCACTGCACTGCATTCCCTGTGGTGCCAGTGCACTCTCTGGACTCACTGCACTGCATCCCCAGTGGTGCCAGTGCACTCTCTGGACTCAGTGCAGTGCATCCCCAGTGGTGCCAGTGCACTCTCTGGACTCACTGCAGTGCATCCCCAGTGGTGCCAGTGCACTCTCTGGACTCACTGCACTGCATCCCCTGTGGTGCCTGTGCACTCTCTGGACTCACTGCACTGCATTCCCAGTGGTGCCAGTGCACTCTCTGGATTCACTGCATTGCATCCCCACTGGTGCCAGTGCACTCTCTGGACTCACTGCACTGCATCCCCAGTGGTGCCAGTGCACTCTCTGGACTCAATGCAGTGCATTGCCAGTGGTGCCAGTGCATTCTCTGGACTAACTGCATTGAATCCCCACTGGTGCCAGTGCACTCTCTGGACTCACTGCATTGCATCCCCAGTGGTGCCAGTGCACTCTCTGGACTCACTGCACTGCATCCCCAGTGTTGCCAGTGCATTCTCTGGACTAACTGCCTTGAATCCCCACTGGTGCAGGTGCACTCTCTGGACTCACTGCACTGCATCCCCAGTGGTGCCAGTGCACTCTCTGGATTCACTGCACTGCATCCCCACTGGTGCCAGTGCACTCTCTGGACTCACTGCAGTGCATCCCCAGTGGTGCCAGTGCACTCTCTGGACTCACTGCCCTGCATCCCCAGTGGTGCCAGTGCACTCTCTGGATTCACTGCACTGCATCCCCAGTGGTGCCAGTGCACTCTCTGGGCTCACTGCACTGCATGCCCAGTGGTGCCAGTGCACTCTCTGGATTCACTGCACTGCATCCCCAGTGGTGCCAGTGCACTCACTGGACTCACTGCACTGCATCCCCAGTGGTGCCAGTGCACTCTCTGGATTCATTGCACTGCATCCCCAGTGGTGCCAGTGCACTCTCTGGACTCACTGCAGTGCATCCTCAGTGGTGCCAGTGCACTCTCTGGACTCAATGCACTGCATCCCCAGTGGTGCCAGTGCACTCTCTGGACTCACTGCACTGCATCCCCAAGGTGCCAGTGCACTCTCTGGACTCACTGCACTGCATCCCAGTGGTGCCAGTGCACTCTCTGGAGTCACTGCAGTGCATCCCCTGTGGCGGCAGTGCACTCTCTGGACTCACTGCACTGCATCCCCAGTGGTGACAGTGCACTCTCTGGACTCACTGCAGTGCATCCCCAGTGGTGCCAGTGTACTCTCTGGACTCAATGCACTGCATCCCCAGTGGTGCCTGTGCACTCTCTGGACTCAATGCACTGCATTCCCAAGGTGCCAGTGCACTCTCTGGACTCACTGCACTGCATCCCCAGTGGTGCCAGTGCACTCTCTGGAGTCAATGCACTGCATCCCCACTGGTGCCAGTGCACTTTCTGGACTCACTGCAGTGCATCCCCAGTGGTGCCAGTGCACTCTCTGGACTCACTGCAGTGCATCCCCAGTGGTGCCAGTGTACTCTCTGGACTCAATGCACTGCATCCCCAGTGGTGCCTGTGCACTCTCTGGACTCAATGCACTGCATTCCCAAGGTGCCAGTGCACTCTCTGGACTCACTGCACTGCATCCCCAATGGTGCCTGTGCACTCTCTGGACTCACTGCAGTGCATTCCGAGGAGTGCCAGTGCACTCTCTGGACTCACTGCAATGCATCCCTAGTGTTGCCAGTGCACTCTCTGGACTCACTGCACTGCATCCCCAGTGGTGCCAGTATACTCTCTTGACTCAATGCACTGCATTCCCAAGGTGCCAGTGTACTCTCTGGACTCAATGCACTGCATCCCCAGTGGTGCCTGTGCACTCTCTGGACTCAATGCAGTGCATTCCGAGGAGTGCCAGTGCACTCTCTGGACTCACTGCACTGCATCCCTAGTGTTGCCAGTGCACTCTCTGGACTCACTGCACTGCATTCCCAAGGTGCCAGTGCACTCTCTGGACTCACTGCACTGCATCCCCAGTGGTGCCAGTGCACTCTCTGGACTCAGTGCACTGCATCCCCAGTGGTGCCAGTGCACTCTCTGGACTCACTGCACTGCATCACCAGTGGTGCCAGTGCACTCTCTGGACTCACTGCAGTGCATCCCTAGTGGTGCCAGTGCACTCTCTGGACTCACTGCACTGCATCCCCAGTGGTGCCAGTGCACTCTCTGGACTCACTGCAGTGCATCCCCAAGGTGCCAGTGCACTCTCTGGACTCACTGCAGTGCATCCCCAGTGGTGCCAGTGCACTCTCTGGACTCACTGCACTGCATCCCCAGTGGTGCCAGTGCACTCTCTGGACTCACTGCAGTGCATCTAGAGTGGTGCCAGTGCAGTCTCTGGACTCACTGCAGTGCATCCCCAGTGGTGCCAGTGCACTCTCTGGACTCACTGCACTGCATCCCCAGTGGTGCCTGTGCACTCTCTGGACTCACTGCAGTGCATCCCCTGTGATGCCAGTCCACTCTATGGGCTCACTGCACTGCATCCCCAGTGGTGCCAGTGCACTCTCTGAAGTTACTGCTCTGCATCCAGAGTGGTGACAGTGCACTCTGTGGACTCACTACAGTGCATCCCCAGTGGTGCCAGTGCAGTCTCTGGACTCACTGCAGTGCATCCCCAGTGGTGCCAGTGCACTCTCTGGACTCACTGCACTGCATCCCCAGTGGTGCCAGTCCACTCTATGGGCTCACTGCAGTGCATCCCCAGTGGTGCCAGTGCACTCTCTGGACTCACTGCACTGCATCCCCTGTGGTGCCTGTGCACTCTCTGGACTCACTGCAGTGCATCCCCAGTGGTGCCAGTGCACTCTCTGGACTCACGGCAGTGCATCCCCAGTGGTGCCAGTGCACTCTCTGGACTCACTGCACTGCATCCCCAGTGGTTCCAGTGCACTCTCTGGACTCACTGCAGTGCATCCCCAGTGGTGCCAGTGCACTCTCTGGACTCACTGCAGTGCATCCCCAGTGGTGCCAGTGCACTCTCTGCACTCAATGCAATGCATCGCTAATGTTGCCAGTGCACTCTCTGGATTCACTGCACTGCATCCCGAGTGGTGCCAGTGCACTCTCTGGACTCACTGCACTGCATCCCCAGTGGTGCCAGTGCACTCTCTGGACTCACTGCACTGCATCCCAAGTGGTGACAGTGCACTCTCTGGACTCACTGCACGGCACCCCAGGTGGTGCCAGTGCACTCTCTGGACTCACTGCAGTGCATCCCCAGTGGTGCCAGTGCACTCTCTGGACTCACTGCACTGCATCCCCAGTGGTGCCAGTGCACTCTCTGGAGTTACTGCTCTGCATCCAGAGTGGTGACAGTGCACTCTGTGGACTCACTGCACTGCATCCCCAGTGGTGCCAGTGCACTCTCTGGACTCACTGCAGTGCATTCCGAGGAGTGCCAGTGCACTCTCTGGACTCACTGCACTGCATCCCCAATGGTGCCAGTGCACTCTCTGGACTCACTGCACTGCATCCCCAGTGGTGCCAGTGTACTCTCTGGACTCACTGCAGTGCATCCCCAGTGGTGCCAGTGCACTCTCTGGATTCACTGCACTGCATCCCCAGTGGTGCCAGTGCACTCTCTGGACTCACTGCACTGCATTCCCAAGGTGCCAGTGCACTCTCTGGATTCACTGCACTGCATCCCCAGGGGTGCAAGTGCACTCTCTGGACTCACTGCACTGCATCCCCAGTGGTGCCAGTGCACTCTCTGGACTCACTGCAGTGCATCCCCAGTGGTGCCAGTGCACTCTCTGGACTCACTGCACTGCATCCCCAGTGGTGCCAGTGCACTCTCTGGACTCACTGCAGTGCATCCCTAGTGGTGCCAGTGCACTCTCTGGACTCACTGCACTGCATCCCCAGTGGTGCCAGTGCACTCTCTGGACTCACTGCCCTGCATCCCCAAGGTGCCAGTGCACTCTCTGGACTCACTGCAGTGCATCCCCAGTGGTGCCAGTGCACTCTCTGGACTCACTGCACTGCATCCCCAGTGGTGCCAGTGCACTCCCTGGACTCACTGCAGTGCATCTAGAGTGGTGCCAGTGCAGTCTCTGGACTCACTGCAGTGCATCCCCAGTGGTGCCAGTGCACTCTCTGGACTCACTGCACTGCATCCCCACTGGTGCCAGTGCACTCTCTGGACTCACTGCACTGCATCCCCTGTGGTGCCAGTGCACTCTCTGGAGTTACTGCTCTGCATCCAGAGTGGTGACAGTGCACTCTGTGGACTCACTACAGTGCATCCCCAGTGGTGCCAGTGCAGTCTCTCGACTCACTGCAGTGCATCCCCAGTGGTGCCAGTGCACTCTCTGGACTCACTGCACTGCATCCCCAGTGGTGCCAGTCCACTCTATGGGCTCACTGCACTGCATCCCCAGTGGTGCCAGTGCACTCTCTGGACTCACTGCTCTGCATCCAGAGTGGTGACAGTGCACTCTCTGGACTCACTGCAGTGCATCCCCAGTGGTGCCAGTGCACTCTCTGGACTCACGGCAGTGCATCCCCAGTGGTGCCAGTGCACTCTCTGGACTCACTGCAGTGCATCCCCAGTGGTTCCAGTGCACTCTCTGGACTCACTGCAGTGCATCCCCAGTGGTTCCAGTGCACTCTCTGGACTCACTGCAGTGCATCCCCAGTGGTGCCAGTGCACTCTCTGGACTCACTGCAGTGCATCGCCAGTGGTGCCAGTGCACTCTCTGCACTCAATGCAATGCATCCCTAATGTTGCCAGTGCACTCTCTGGATTCAGTGCACTGCATCCCGAGTGGTGCCAGTGCACTCTCTGGACTCACTGCACTGCATCCCCAGTGGTGCCAGTGCACTCTCTGGACTCACTGCACTGCATCCCCAGTGGTGACAGTGCACTCTCTGGACTCACTGCACGGCACCCCAGGTGGTGCCAGTGCACTCTCTGGACTCACTGCAATGCATCCCCAGTGGTGCCAGTGCACTCTCTGGACTCACTGCACTGCATCCCCAGTGGTGCCAGTGCACTCTCTGGAGTTACTGCTCTGCATCCAGAGTGGTGACAGTGCACTCTGTGGACTCACTGCACTGCATCCCCTGTGGTGCCAGTGCACTCTCTGGACTCACTGCAGTGCATCCCCAGTGGTGCCAGTGCACTCTCTGTACTCAATGCAATGCATCCCTAATATTGCCAGTGCACTCTCTGGATTCACTGCACTGCATCCCCAATGGTGCCAGTGCACTCTCTGGACTCACTGCACTGCATCCCCAGTGGTGCCAGTGTACTCTCTGGACTCACTGCACTGCATCCCCAGTGGTGCCAGTGCACTCTCTGGACTCACTGCAGTGCATCCCCACTGGTGCCAGTGCACTCTCTGGAGTCACTGCAGTGCATCCCCAGTGGTGCCAGTGCACTCTCTGGACTCACTGCATTGCATTCCCTGTGGTGCCCGTGCACTCTCTGGACTCACTGCACTGCATCCCCAGTGGTGCCAGTGCACTCTCTGGACTCACTGCACTGCATCCCCAGTGGTGCCAGTGAACCCTCTGGACTCACTGCACTGCATCCCCAGTGGTGCCAGTGCACTCTCTGGACTCACTGCAGTGCATCCGAAGTGGTGCCAGTGCACTCTCTGGAGTCACTGCGCTGCATCCCCAGTGGTGCCAGTGCACTCTCTGGACTCACTGCACTGCATCCCCAGTGTTGCCAGTGCACTCTCTGGACTCACTGCACTGCATCCCCAGTGGTTCCAGTGCACTCTCTGGACTCACTGCACTGCATCCCCAGTGGTGCCAGTGCACTCTCTGGAGTCACTGCGCTGCATCCCCAGTGGTGACAGAGCACTCTCTGGACTCACTGCAGTGCATCGCCAGTGGTGCCAGTGCACTCTCTGGACTCACTGCAGTGCATCCCGAGTGGTGCCAGTGCACTCTCTGGACTCACTGCACTGCATCCCCAGTGGTGCCTGTGCACTCTCTGGACTCACTGCACTGCATCCCCAGTGGTGCCAGTGCACTCTCTGGATTCACTGCACTGCATCCCCACTGGTGCCAGTGCACTCTCTGGACTCACTGCACTGCATCCCCAGTGGTGCCAGTGCACTCTCTGGACTCAATGCAGTGCATCGCCAGTGGTGCCAGTGCATTCTCTGGACTAACTGCATTGAATCCCCACTGGTGCCAGTGCACTCTCTGGACTCACTGCAGTGCATCCCCAGTGGTGCCAGTGCACTCTCTGGACTCACTGCACTGCATCCCCAGTGTTGCCAGTGGATTCTCTGGACTAACTGCCTTGAATCCCCACTGGTGCCAGTGCACTCTCTGGATTCACTGCAGTGCATCCCCAGTGGTGCCAGTGCACTCTCTGGACTCACTGCACTGCATCCCCAGTGGTGCCAGTGCACTCTGCGGACTCACTGCAGTGCATCCCCAGTAGTGCCAGTGCACTCTCTGGACTCACTGCAGTGCATCCCCAGTGGTGCCAGTGCACTCTCTGGACTCACTGCAGTGCATCCCCAATGGTGCCTGTGCACTCTATGGACTCAACGCAGTGCATTCCGAGGAGTGCCAGTGCACTCTCTGGACTCACTGCAGTGCATCCCGAGTGGTGCCAGTGCACTCTCTGGACTCACTGCACTGCATCCCCAGTGGTGCCAGTGCACTCTCTGGACTCACTGCAGTGCATCACCTGTGGTGCCAGTGCACTCTATGGACTCACTGCACTGCATCCCCAGTGGTGCCAGTGCACTCTCTGGACTCACTGCAGTGCATCCGCAGTGGTGCCAGTGCACTCTCTGGAGTCACTGCAGTGCATCCCCAGTGGTGCCAGTGCACTCTCTGGACTCACTGCACTGCATTCCCTGTGGTGCCAGTGCACTCTCTGGACTCACTGCACTGCATCCCCAGTGGTGCCAGTGCACTCTCTGGACTCACTGCACTGCATCCCCTGTGGTGCCTGTGCACTCTCTGGACGCACTGCACTGCATTCCCTGTGGTGCCAGTGCACTCTCTGGATTCACTGCACTGCATCCCCACTGGTGCCAGTGCACTCTCTGGACTCACTGCACTGCATCCCCACTGGTGCCAGTGCACTCTCTGGACTCAATGCAGTGCATTGCCAGTGGTGCCACTGCATTCTCTGGACTAACTGCATTGAATCCCCACTGGTGCCAGTGCACTCTCTGGACTCACTGCAGTGCATCCCCAGTGGTGCCAGTGCACTCTCTGGACTCACTGCACTGCATCCCCAGTGTTGCCAGTGCATTCTCTGGACTAACTGCCTTGAATCCCCACTGGTGCAGGTGCACTCTCTGGACTCACTGCACTGCATCCCCAGTGGTGCCAGTGCACTCTCTGGACTCACTGCACTGCATCCCCACTGGTGACAGAGCACTCTCTGGACTCACTGCAGTGCATCGCCAGTGGTGCCAGTGCACTCTCTGGACTCACTGCACTGCATCCCCAGTGGTGCCAGTGCACTCTCTGGACTCACTGCACTGCATCCCCTGTGGTGCCTGTGCACTCTCTGGACTCACTGCACTGCATTCCCAGTGGTGCCAGTGCACTCTCTGGATTCACTGCACTGCATCCCCACTGGTGCCAGTGCACTCTCTGGACTCACTGCACTGCATCCCCAGTGGTGCCAGTGCACTCTCTGGACTCAATGCAGTGCATCGCCAGTGGTGCCAGTGCATTCTCTGGACTAACTGCATTGAATCCCCACTGGTGCCAGTGCATTCTCTGGACTAACTGCCTTGAATCCCCACTGGTGCCAGTGCACTCTCTGGACTCACTGCACTGCATCCCCAGTGGTGCCAGTGCACTCTCTGGATTCACTGCACTGCATCCCCACTGGTGCCAGTGCACTCTCTGGACTCACTGCAGTGCATCCCCAGTGGTGCCAGTGCACTCTCTGGACTCACTGCCCTGCATCCCCAGTAGTGCCAGTGCACTCTCTGGATTCACTGCACTGCATCCCCAGTGGTGCCAGTGCACTCTCTGGGCTCACTGCACTGCATGCCCAGTGGTGCCAGTGCACTCTCTGGATTCACTGCACTGCATCCCCAGTGGTGCCAGTGCACTCTCTGGATTCATTGCACTGCATCCCCAGTGGTGCCAGTGCACTCTCTGGACTCACTGCAGTGCATCGCCAGTGGTGCCAGTGCACTCTCTGGACTCAATGCAATGCATCCCTAGTGTTGCCAGTGCACTCTCTGGACTCACTGCACTGCATCCCCAGTGGTGCCAGTGCACTCTCTGGACTCACTGCACTGCATCCCCAGTGGTGCCGGTGCACTCTGTGGACTCACTGCACTGCATCCCCAGTGGTGCCGGTGCACTCTCTGGACTCACTGCACTGCATCCCCAGTGTTGCCAGTGCATTCTCTGGACTAACTGCATTGAATCCCAAGTGGTGCCAGTGCACTCTCTGGACTCACTGCACTGCATCCCCAGTGGTTCCAGTGCACTCTCTGGATTCACTGCACTGCATCCCCAGTGGTGCCAGTGCACTCTCTGGACTCACTGCACTGCATCCCCAATGGTGCCTGTGCACTCTATGGGCTCAACGCAGTGCATTCCGAGGAGTGCCAGTGCACTCTCTGGACTCACTGCAGTGCATCCCGAGTGGTGCCAGTGCACTCTCTGGACTCACTGCACTGCATCCCCAGTGGTGCCAGTGCACTCTCTGGACTCACTGCAGTGCATCCCCTGTGGTGCCAGTGCACTCTATGGACTCACTGCACTGCATCCCCAGTGGTGCCAGTGCACTCTCTGGACTCACTGCAGTGCATCCGCAGTGGTGCCAGTGCACTCTCTGGAGTCACTGCAGTGCATCCCCAGTGTTGCCAGTGCACTCTCTGGACCCACTGCACTGCATTCCCTGTGGTGCCAGTGCACTCTCTGGACTCACTGCACTGCATCCCCAGTGGTGCCAGTGCACTCTCTGGACTCAGTGCAGTGCATCCCCAGTGGTGCCAGTGCACTCTCTGGACTCACTGCAGTGCATCGCCAGTGGTGCCAGTGCACTCTCTGGACTCACTGCACTGCATCCCCAGTGGTGCCAGTGCACTCTCTGGACTCACTGCACTGCATCCCCTGTGGTGCCTGTGCACTCTCTGGACTCACTGCACTGCATTCCCAGTGGTGCCAGTGCACTCTCTGGATTCACTGCACTGCATCCCCACTGGTGCCAGTGCACTCTCTGGACTCACTGCACTGCATCCCCAGTGGTGCCAGTGCACTCTCTGGACTCAATGCAGTGCATTGCCAGTGGTGCCAGTGCATTCTCTGGACTAACTGCATTGAATCCCCACTGGTGCCAGTGCACTCTCTGGACTCACTGCAGTGCATCCCCAGTGGTGCCAGTGCACTCTCTGGACTCACTGCACTGCATCCCCAGTGTTGCCAGTGCATTCTCTGGACTAACTGCCTTGAATCCCCACTGGTGCAGGTGCACTCTCTGGACTCACTGCACTGCATCCCCAGTGGTGCCAGTGCACTCTCTGGATTCACTGCACTGCATCCCCACTGGTGCCAGTGCACTCTCTGGACTCACTGCAGTGCATCCCCAGTGGTGCCAGTGCACTCTATGGACTCACTGCCCTGCATCCCCAGTGGTGCCAGTGCACTCTCTGGGCTCACTGCACTGCATGCCCAGTGGTGCCAGTGCACTCTCTGGATTCACTGCACTGCATCCCCAGTGGTGCCAGTGCACTCTCTGGGCTCACTGCACTGCATGCCCAGTGGTGCCAGTGCACTCTCTGGATTCACTGCACTGCATCCCCAGTGGTGCCAGTGCACTCACTGGACTCACTGCACTGCATCCCCACTGGTGCCAGTGCACTCTCTGGATTCATTGCACTGCATCCCCAGTGGTGCCAGTGCACTCTCTGGACTCACTGCAGTGCATCCTCAGTGGTGCCAGTGCACTCTCTGGACTCAATGCAATGCATCCCTAGTGTTGCCAGTGCACTCTCTGGACTCACTGCACTGCATCCCCAGTGGTGCCAGTGCATTCTCTGGACTAACTGCATTGAATCCCCACTGGTGCAGGTGCACTCTCTGGACTCACTGCACTGCATCCCCAGTGGTGCCAGTGCACTCTCTGGATTCACTGCACTGCATCCCCACTGGTGACAGAGCACTCTCTGGACTCACTGCAGTGCATCGCCAGTGGTGCCAGTGCACTCTCTGGACTCACTGCACTGCATCCCCAGTGGTGCCAGTGCACTCTCTGGACTCACTGCACTGCATCCCCTGTGGTGCCTGTGCACTCTCTGGACTCACTGCACTGCATCCCCACTGGTGCCAGTGCACTCTCTGGATTCACTGCACTGCATCCCCACTGGTGCCAGTGCACTCTCTGGACTCACTGCACTGCATCCCCAGTGGTGCCAGTGCACTCTCTGGACTCAATGCAGTGCATCGCCAGTGGTGCCAGTGCATTCTCTGGACTAACTGCATTGAATCCCCACTGGTGCCAGTGCACTCTCTGGACTCACTGCAGTGCATCCCCAGTGGTGCCAGTGCACTCTCTGGACTCACTGCACTGCATCCCCAGTGTTGCCAGTGCATTCTCTGGACTAACTGCCTTGAATCCCCACTGGTGCCAGTGCACTCTCTGGACTCACTGCACTGCATCCCCAATGGTGCCAGTGCACTCTCTGGATTCACTGCACTGCATCCCCACTGGTGCCAGTGCACTCTCTGGACTCACTGCAGTGCATCCCCAGTGGTGCCAGTGCACTCTCTGGACTCACTGCCCTGCATCCCCAGTTGTGCCAGTGCACTCTCTGGATTCACTGCACTGCATCCCCAGTGGTGCCAGTGCACTCTCTGGGCTCACTGCACTGCATGCCCAGTGGTGCCAGTGCACTCTCTGGATTCACTGCACTGCATCCCCAGTGGTGCCAGTGCACTCACTGGACTCACTGCACTGCATCCCCAGTGGTGCCAGTGCACTCTCTGGATTCATTGCACTGCATCCCCAGTGGTGCCAGTGCACTCTCTGGACTCACTGCAGTGCATCGCCAGTGGTGCCAGTGCACTCTCTGGACTCAATGCAATGCATCCCTAGTGTTGCCAGTGCACTCTCTGGACTCACTGCACTGCATCCCCAGTGGTGCCAGTGTACTCTCTGGACTCACTGCAGTGCATCGCCAGTGGTGCCGGTGCACTCTCTGGACTCACTGCACTGCATCCCCAGTGTTGCCAGTGCATTCTCTGGACTAACTGCATTGAATCCCAAGTGGTGCCAGTGCACTCTCTGGACTCACTGCACTGCATCCCCAGTGGTTCCAGTGCACTCTCTGGATTCACTGCACTGCATCCCCAGTGGTGCCAGTGCACTCTCTGGACTCACTGCAATGCATCCCCAATGGTGCCTGTGCACTCTATGGGCTCAACGCAGTGCATTCCGAGGAGTGCCAGTGCACTCTCTGGATTCACTGCACTGCATCCCCAGTGGTGCCAGTGCACTCACTGGACTCACTGCACTGCATCCCCACTGGTGCCAGTGCACTCTCTGGATTCATTGCACTGCATCCCCAGTGGTGCCAGTGCACTCTCTGGACTCACTGCAGTGCATCCTCAGTGGTGCCAGTGCACTCTCTGGACTCAATGCAATGCATCCCTAGTGTTGCCAGTGCACTCTCTGGACTCACTGCACTGCATCCCCAGTGGTGCCAGTGCATTCTCTGGACTAACTGCATTGAATCCCCACTGGTGCAGGTGCACTCTCTGGACTCACTGCACTGCATCCCCAGTGGTGCCAGTGCACTCTCTGGATTCACTGCACTGCATCTCCACTGGTGACAGAGCACTCTCTGGACTCACTGCAGTGCATCGCCAGTGGTGCCAGTGCACTCTCTGGACTCACTGCACTGCATCCCCAGTGGTGCCAGTGCACTCTCTGGACTCACTGCACTGCATCCCCTGTGGTGCCTGTGCACTCTCTGGACTCACTGCACTGCATCCCCAGTGGTGCCAGTGCACTCTCTGGATTCACTGCACTGCATCCCCACTGGTGCCAGTGCACTCTCTGGACTCACTGCACTGCATCCCCAGTGGTGCCAGTGCACTCTCTGGACTCAATGCAGTGCATCGCCAGTGGTGCCAGTGCATTCTCTGGACTAACTGCATTGAATCCCCACTGGTGCCAGTGCACTCTCTGGACTCACTGCAGTGCATCCCCAGTGGTGCCAGTGCACTCTCTGGACTCACTGCACTGCATCCCCAGTGTTGCCAGTGCATTCTCTGGACTAACTGCCTTGAATCCCCACTGGTGCCAGTGCACTCTCTGGACTCACTGCACTGCATCCCCAATGGTGCCAGTGCACTCTCTGGATTCACTGCACTGCATCCCCACTGGTGCCAGTGCACTCTCTGGACTCACTGCAGTGCATCCCCAGTGGTGCCAGTGCACTCTCTGGACTCACTGCCCTGCATCCCCAGTAGTGCCAGTGCACTCTCTGGATTCACTGCACTGCATCCCCAGTGGTGCCAGTGCACTCTCTGGGCTCACTGCACTGCATGCCCAGTGGTGCCAGTGCACTCTCTGGATTCACTGCACTGCATCCCCAGTGGTGCCAGTGCACTCACTGGACTCACTGCACTGCATCCCCAGTGGTGCCAGTGCACTCTCTGGATTCATTGCACTGCATCCCCAGTGGTGCCAGTGCACTCTCTGGACTCACTGCAGTGCATCGCCAGTGGTGCCAGTGCACTCTCTGGACTCAATGCAATGCATCCCTAGTGTTGCCAGTGCACTCTCTGGACTCACTGCACTGCATCCCCAGTGGTGCCAGTGTACTCTCTGGACTCACTGCACTGCATCCCCAGTGGTGCCGGTGCACTCTCTGGACTCACTGCACTGCATCCCAAGTGGTGCCGGTGCACTCTCTGGACTCACTGCACTGCATCCCCAGTGTTGCCAGTGCATTCTCTGGACTAACTGCATTGAATCCCAAGTGGTGCCAGTGCACTCTCTGGACTCACTGCACTGCATCCCCAGTGGTTCCAGTGCACTCTCTGGATTCACTGCACTGCATCCCCAGTGGTGCCAGTGCACTCTCTGGACTCACTGCACTGCATCCCCAATGGTGCCTGTGCACTCTATGGGCTCAACGCAGTGCATTCCGAGGAGTGCCAGTGCACTCTCTGGACTCACTGCACTGCATCCGCAGTGGTGCCAGTGCACTCTCTGGAGTCACTGCAGTGCATCCCCAGTGGTGCCAGTGCACTCTCTGGACTCACTGCACTGCATTCCCTGTGGTGCCAGTGCACTCTCTGGACTCACTGCACTGCATCCCCAGTGGTGCCAGTGCACTCTCTGGACTCAGTGCAGTGCATCCCCAGTGGTGCCAGTGCACTCTCTGGACTCACTGCACTGCATCCCCAGTGGTGCCAGTGCACTCTCTGGACTCACTGCACTGCATCCCCTGTGGTGCCTGTGCACTCTCTGGACTCACTGCACTGCATTCCCAGTGGTGCCAGTGCACTCTCTGGATTCACTGCACTGCATCCCCACTGGTGCCAGTGCACTCTCTGGACTCACTGCACTGCATCCCCAGTGGTGCCAGTGCACTCTCTGGACTCAATGCAGTGCATTGCCAGTGGTGCCTGTGCACTCTCTGGACTCACTGCACTGCATCGCCAGTGGTGCCAGTGCATTCTCTGGACTAACTGCATTGAATCCCCACTGGTGCCAGTGCACTCTCTGGACTCACTGCAGTGCATCCCCAGTGGTGCCAGTGCACTCTCTGGACTCACTGCACTGCATCCCCAGTGTTGCCAGTGCATTCTCTGGACTAACTGCCTTGAATCCCCACTGGTGCCAGTGCACTCTCTGGACTCACTGCACTGCATCCCCAATGGTGCCAGTGCACTCTCTGGATTCACTGCACTGCATCCCCACTGGTGCCAGTGCACTCTCTGGACTCACTGCAGTGCATCCCCAGTGGTGCCAGTGCACTCTCTGGACTCACTGCCCTGCATCCCCAGTAGTGCCAGTGCACTCTCTGGATTCACTGCACTGCATCCCCAGTGTTGCCAGTGCATTCTCTGGACTAACTGCCTTGAATCCCCACTGGTGTCAGTGCACTCTCTGGACTCACTGCACTGCATCCCCAATGGTGCCAGTGCACTCTCTGGATTCACTGCACTGCATCCCCACTGGTGCCAGTGCACTCTCTGGACTCACTGCAGTGCATCCCCAGTGGTGCCAGTGCACTCTCTGGACTCACTGCCCTGCATCCCCAGTAGTGCCAGTGCACTCTCTGGATTCACTGCACTGCATCCCCAGTGGTGCCAGTGCAATCTCTGGGCTCACTGCACTGCATGCCCAGTGGTGCCAGTGCACTCTCTGGATTCACTGCACTGCATCCCCAGTGGTGCCAGTGCACTCACTGGACTCACTGCACTGCATCCCCAGTGGTGCCAGTGCACTCTCTGGATTCATTGCACTGCATCCCCAGTGGTGCCAGTGCACTCTCTGGACTCACTGCAGTGCATCGCCAGTGGTGCCAGTGCACTCTCTGGACTCAATGCAATGCATCCCTAGTGTTGCCAGTGCACTCTCTGGACTCACTGCACTGCATCCCCAGTGGTGCCAGTGTACTCTCTGGACTCACTGCACTGCATCCCCAGTGGTGCCGGTGCACTCTCTGGACTCACTGCACTGCATCCCAAGTGGTGCCGGTGCACTCTCTGGACTCACTGCACTGCATCCCCAGTGTTGCCAGTGCATTCTCTGGACTAACTGCATTGAATCCCAAGTGGTGCCAGTGCACTCTCTGGACTCACTGCACTGCATCCCCAGTGGTTCCAGTGCACTCTCTGGATTCACTGCACTGCATCCCCAGTGGTGCCAGTGCACTCTCTGGACTCACTGCACTGCATCCCCAATGGTGCCTGTGCACTCTATGGGCTCAACGCAGTGCATTCCGAGGAGTGCCAGTGCACTCTCTGGACTCACTGCACTGCATCCGCAGTGGTGCCAGTGCACTCTCTGGAGTCACTGCAGTGCATCCCCAGTGGTGCCAGTGCACTCTCTGGACTCACTGCACTGCATTCCCTGTGGTGCCAGTGCACTCTCTGGACTCACTGCACTGCATCCCCAGTGGTGCCAGTGCACTCTCTGGACTCAGTGCAGTGCATCCCCAGTGGTGCCAGTGCACTCTCTGGACTCACTGCACTGCATCCCCAGTGGTGCCAGTGCACTCTCTGGACTCACTGCACTGCATCCCCTGTGGTGCCTGTGCACTCTCTGGACTCACTGCACTGCATTCCCAGTGGTGCCAGTGCACTCTCTGGATTCACTGCACTGCATCCCCACTGGTGCCAGTGCACTCTCTGGACTCACTGCACTGCATCCCCAGTGGTGCCAGTGCACTCTCTGGACTCAATGCAGTGCATTGCCAGTGGTGCCTGTGCACTCTCTGGACTCACTGCACTGCATCGCCAGTGGTGCCAGTGCATTCTCTGGACTAACTGCATTGAATCCCCACTGGTGCCAGTGCACTCTCTGGACTCACTGCAGTGCATCCCCAGTGGTGCCAGTGCACTCTCTGGACTCACTGCACTGCATCCCCAGTGTTGCCAGTGCATTCTCTGGACTAACTGCCTTGAATCCCCACTGGTGCCAGTGCACTCTCTGGACTCACTGCACTGCATCCCCAATGGTGCCAGTGCACTCTCTGGATTCACTGCACTGCATCCCCACTGGTGCCAGTGCACTCTCTGGACTCACTGCAGTGCATCCCCAGTGGTGCCAGTGCACTCTCTGGACTCACTGCCCTGCATCCCCAGTAGTGCCAGTGCACTCTCTGGATTCACTGCACTGCATCCCCAGTGTTGCCAGTGCATTCTCTGGACTAACTGCCTTGAATCCCCACTGGTGTCAGTGCACTCTCTGGACTCACTGCACTGCATCCCCAATGGTGCCAGTGCACTCTCTGGATTCACTGCACTGCATCCCCACTGGTGCCAGTGCACTCTCTGGACTCACTGCAGTGCATCCCCAGTGGTGCCAGTGCACTCTCTGGACTCACTGCCCTGCATCCCCAGTAGTGCCAGTGCACTCTCTGGATTCACTGCACTGCATCCCCAGTGGTGCCAGTGCAATCTCTGGGCTCACTCCACTGCATGCCCAGTGGTGCCAGTGCACTCTCTGGACTCACTGCAGTGCATCGCCAGTGGTGCCAGTGCACTCTCTGGACTCAATGCAATGCATCCCTAGTGTTGCCAGTGCACTCTCTGGACTCACTGCGCTGCATCCCCAGTGGTGCCAGTGTACTCTCTGGACTCACTGCACTGCATCCCCAGTGGTGCCGGTGCACTCTCTGGACTCACTGCACTGCATCCCAAGTGGTGCCGGTGCACTCTCTGGACTCACTGCACTGCATCCCCAGTGTTGCCAGTGCATTCTCTGGACTAACTGCATTGAATCCCAAGTGGTGCCAGTGCACTCTCTGGACTCACTGCACTGCATCCCCAGTGGTTCCAGTGCACTCTCTGGATTCACTGCACTGCATCCCCAGTGGTGCCAGTGCACTCTCTGGACTCACTGCACTGCATCCCCAATGGTGCCTGTGCACTCTATGGGCTCAACGCAGTGCATTCCGAGGAGTGCCAGTGCACTCTCTGGATTCACTGCACTGCATCCCCAGTGGTGCCAGTGCACTCACTGGACTCACTGCACTGCATCCCCACTGGTGCCAGTGCACTCTCTGGATTCATTGCACTGCATCCCCAGTGGTGCCAGTGCACTCTCTGGACTCACTGCAGTGCATCCTCAGTGGTGCCAGTGCACTCTCTGGACTCAATGCAATGCATCCCTAGTGTTGCCAGTGCACTCTCTGGACTCACTGCACTGCATCCCCAGTGGTGCCAGTGCATTCTCTGGACTAACTGCATTGAATCCCCACTGGTGCAGGTGCACTCTCTGGACTCACTGCACTGCATCCCCAGTGGTGCCAGTGCACTCTCTGGATTCACTGCACTGCATCTCCACTGGTGACAGAGCACTCTCTGGACTCACTGCAGTGCATCGCCAGTGGTGCCAGTGCACTCTCTGGACTCACTGCACTGCATCCCCAGTGGTGCCAGTGCACTCTCTGGACTCACTGCACTGCATCCCCTGTGGTGCCTGTGCACTCTCTGGACTCACTGCACTGCATCCCCAGTGGTGCCAGTGCACTCTCTGGATTCACTGCACTGCATCCCCACTGGTGCCAGTGCACTCTCTGGACTCACTGCACTGCATCCCCAGTGGTGCCAGTGCACTCTCTGGACTCAATGCAGTGCATCGCCAGTGGTGCCAGTGCATTCTCTGGACTAACTGCATTGAATCCCCACTGGTGCCAGTGCACTCTCTGGACTCACTGCAGTGCATCCCCAGTGGTGCCAGTGCACTCTCTGGACTCACTGCACTGCATCCCCAGTGTTGCCAGTGCATTCTCTGGACTAACTGCCTTGAATCCCCACTGGTGCCAGTGCACTCTCTGGACTCACTGCACTGCATCCCCAATGGTGCCAGTGCACTCTCTGGATTCACTGCACTGCATCCCCACTGGTGCCAGTGCACTCTCTGGACTCACTGCAGTGCATCCCCAGTGGTTCCAGTGCACTCTCTGGACTCACTGCAGTGCATCCCCAGTGGTTCCAGTGCACTCTCTGGACTCACTGCAGTGCATCCCCAGTGGTGCCAGTGCACTCTCTGGACTCACTGCAGTGCATCGCCAGTGGTGCCAGTGCACTCTCTGCACTCAATGCAATGCATCCCTAATGTTGCCAGTGCACTCTCTGGATTCAGTGCACTGCATCCCGAGTGGTGCCAGTGCACTCTCTGGACTCACTGCACTGCATCCCCAGTGGTGCCAGTGCACTCTCTGGACTCACTGCACTGCATCCCCAGTGGTGACAGTGCACTCTCTGGACTCACTGCACGGCACCCCAGGTGGTGCCAGTGCACTCTCTGGACTCACTGCAATGCATCCCCAGTGGTGCCAGTGCACTCTCTGGACTCACTGCACTGCATCCCCAGTGGTGCCAGTGCACTCTCTGGAGTTACTGCTCTGCATCCAGAGTGGTGACAGTGCACTCTGTGGACTCACTGCACTGCATCCCCTGTGGTGCCAGTGCACTCTCTGGACTCACTGCAGTGCATCCCCAGTGGTGCCAGTGCACTCTCTGTACTCAATGCAATGCATCCCTAATATTGCCAGTGCACTCTCTGGATTCACTGCACTGCATCCCCAATGGTGCCAGTGCACTCTCTGGACTCACTGCACTGCATCCCCAGTGGTGCCAGTGTACTCTCTGGACTCACTGCACTGCATCCCCAGTGGTGCCAGTGCACTCTCTGGACTCACTGCAGTGCATCCCCACTGGTGCCAGTGCACTCTCTGGAGTCACTGCAGTGCATCCCCAGTGGTGCCAGTGCACTCTCTGGACTCACTGCATTGCATTCCCTGTGGTGCCCGTGCACTCTCTGGACTCACTGCACTGCATCCCCAGTGGTGCCAGTGCACTCTCTGGACTCACTGCACTGCATCCCCAGTGGTGCCAGTGAACCCTCTGGACTCACTGCACTGCATCCCCAGTGGTGCCAGTGCACTCTCTGGACTCACTGCAGTGCATCCGAAGTGGTGCCAGTGCACTCTCTGGAGTCACTGCGCTGCATCCCCAGTGGTGCCAGTGCACTCTCTGGACTCACTGCACTGCATCCCCAGTGTTGCCAGTGCACTCTCTGGACTCACTGCACTGCATCCCCAGTGGTTCCAGTGCACTCTCTGGACTCACTGCACTGCATCCCCAGTGGTGCCAGTGCACTCTCTGGAGTCACTGCGCTGCATCCCCAGTGGTGACAGAGCACTCTCTGGACTCACTGCAGTGCATCGCCAGTGGTGCCAGTGCACTCTCTGGACTCACTGCAGTGCATCCCGAGTGGTGCCAGTGCACTCTCTGGACTCACTGCACTGCATCCCCAGTGGTGCCTGTGCACTCTCTGGACTCACTGCACTGCATCCCCAGTGGTGCCAGTGCACTCTCTGGATTCACTGCACTGCATCCCCACTGGTGCCAGTGCACTCTCTGGACTCACTGCACTGCATCCCCAGTGGTGCCAGTGCACTCTCTGGACTCACTGCAGTGCATCGCCAGTGCTGCCAGTGCATTCTCTGGACTAACTGCATTGAATCCCCACTGGTGCCAGTGCACTCTCTGGACTCACTGCAGTGCATCCCCAGTGGTGCCAGTGCACTCTCTGGACTCACTGCACTGCATCCCCAGTGTTGCCAGTGGATTCTCTGGACTAACTGCCTTGAATCCCCACTGGTGCCAGTGCACTCTCTGGATTCACTGCAGTGCATCCCCAGTGGTGCCAGTGCACTCTCTGGACTCACTGCACTGCATCCCCAGTGGTGCCAGTGCACTCTGCGGACTCACTGCAGTGCATCCCCAGTAGTGCCAGTGCACTCTCTGGACTCACCGCAGTGCATCCCCAGTGGTGCCAGTGCACTCTCTGGACTCACTGCAGTGCATCCCCAATGGTGCCTGTGCACTCTATGGACTCAACGCAGTGCATTCCGAGGAGTGCCAGTGCACTCTCTGGACTCACTGCAGTGCATCCCGAGTGGTGCCAGTGCACTCTCTGGACTCACTGCACTGCATCCCCAGTGGTGCCAGTGCACTCTCTGGACTCACTGCAGTGCATCACCTGTGGTGCCAGTGCACTCTATGGACTCACTGCACTGCATCCCCAGTGGTGCCAGTGCACTCTCTGGACTCACTGCAGTGCATCCGCAGTGGTGCCAGTGCACTCTCTGGAGTCACTGCACTGCATCCCCAGTGGTGCCAGTGCACTCTCTGGACTCACTGCACTGCATCCCCAGTGGTGCCAGTGCACTCTCTGGACTCACTGCACTGCATCCCCAGTGGTGCCAGTGCACTCTCTGGACTCACTGCACTGCATCCCCTGTGGTGCCTGTGCACTCTCTGGACGCACTGCACTGCATTCCCTGTGGTGCCAGTGCACTCTCTGGATTCACTGCACTGCATCCCCACTGGTGCCAGTGCACTCTCTGGACTCACTGCACTGCATCCCCACTGGTGCCAGTGCACTCTCTGGACTCAATGCAGTGCATTGCCAGTGGTGCCACTGCATTCTCTGGACTAACTGCATTGAATCCCCACTGGTGCCAGTGCACTCTCTGGACTCACTGCAGTGCATCCCCAGTGGTGCCAGTGCACTCTCTGGACTCACTGCACTGCATCCCCAGTGTTGCCAGTGCATTCTCTGGACTAACTGCCTTGAATCCCCACTGGTGCAGGTGCACTCTCTGGACTCACTGCACTGCATCCCCAGTGGTGCCAGTGCACTCTCTGGACTCACTGCACTGCATCCCCACTGGTGACAGAGCACTCTCTGGACTCACTGCACTGCATCCCCAGTGGTGCCAGTGCACTCTCTGGATTCACTGCACTGCATCCCCACTGGTGCCAGTGCACTCTCTGGACTCACTGCACTGCATCCCCAGTGGTGCCAGTGCACTCTCTGGACTCAATGCAGTGCATCGCCAGTGGTGCCAGTGCATTCTCTGGACTAACTGCATTGAATCCCCACTGGTGCCAGTGCATTCTCTGGACTAACTGCCTTGAATCCCCACTGGTGCCAGTGCACTCTCTGGACTCACTGCACTGCATCCCCAGTGGTGCCAGTGCACTCTCTGGATTCACTGCACTGCATCCCCACTGGTGCCAGTGCACTCTCTGGACTCACTGCAGTGCATCCCCAGTGGTGCCAGTGCACTCTCTGGACTCACTGCCCTGCATCCCCAGTAGTGCCAGTGCACTCTCTGGATTCACTGCACTGCATCCCCAGTGGTGCCAGTGCACTCTCTGGGCTCACTGCACTGCATGCCCAGTGGTGCCAGTGCACTCTCTGGATTCACTGCACTGCATCCCCAGTGGTGCCAGTGCACTCACTGGACTCACTGCACTGCATCCCCAGTGGTGCCAGTGCACTCTCTGGATTCATTGCACTGCATCCCCAGTGGTGCCAGTGCACTCTCTGGACTCACTGCAGTGCATCGCCAGTGGTGCCAGTGCACTCTCTGGACTCAATGCAATGCATCCCTAGTGTTGCCAGTGCACTCTCTGGACTCACTGCACTGCATCCCCAGTGGTGCCAGTGCACTCTCTGGACTCACTGCACTGCATTCCCAGTGGTGCCGGTGCACTCTGTGGACTCACTGCACTGCATCCCCAGTGGTGCCGGTGCACTCTCTGGACTCACTGCACTGCATCCCCAGTGTTGCCAGTGCATTCTCTGGACTAACTGCATTGAATCCCAAGTGGTGCCAGTGCACTCTCTGGACTCACTGCACTGCATCCCCAGTGGTTCCAGTGCACTCTCTGGATTCACTGCACTGCATCCCCAGTGGTGCCAGTGCACTCTCTGGACTCACTGCACTGCATCCCCAATGGTGCCTGTGCACTCTATGGGCTCAACGCAGTGCATTCCGAGGAGTGCCAGTGCACTCTCTGGACTCACTGCAGTGCATCCCGAGTGGTGCCAGTGCACTCTCTGGACTCACTGCACTGCATCCCCAGTGGTGCCAGTGCACTCTCTGGACTCACTGCAGTGCATCCCCTGTGGTGCCAGTGCACTCTATGGACTCACTGCACTGCATCCCCAGTGGTGCCAGTGCACTCTCTGGACTCACTGCAGTGCATCCGCAGTGGTGCCAGTGCACTCTCTGGAGTCACTGCAGTGCATCCCCAGTGTTGCCAGTGCTCTCTCTGGACCCACTGCACTGCATTCCCTGTGGTGCCAGTGCACTCTCTGGACTCACTGCACTGCATCCCCAGTGGTGCCAGTGCACTCTCTGGACTCAGTGCAGTGCATCCCCAGTGGTGCCAGTGCACTCTCTGGACTCACTGCAGTGCATCGCCAGTGGTGCCAGTGCACTCTCTGGACTCACTGCACTGCATCCCCAGTGGTGCCAGTGCACTCTCTGGACTCACTGCACTGCATTCCCAGTGGTGCCAGTGCACTCTCTGGATTCACTGCACTGCATCCCCACTGGTGCCAGTGCACTCTCTGGACTCACTGCACTGCATCCCCAGTGGTGCCAGTGCACTCTCTGGACTCAATGCAGTGCATTGCCAGTGGTGCCAGTGCATTCTCTGGACTAACTGCATTGAATCCCCACTGGTGCCAGTGCACTCTCTGGACTCACTGCAGTGCATCCCCAGTGGTGCCAGTGCACTCTCTGGACTCACTGCACTGCATCCCCAGTGTTGCCAGTGCATTCTCTGGACTAACTGCCTTGAATCCCCACTGGTGCAGGTGCACTCTCTGGACTCACTGCACTGCATCCCCAGTGGTGCCAGTGCACTCTCTGGATTCACTGCACTGCATCCCCACTGGTGCCAGTGCACTCTCTGGACTCACTGCAGTGCATCCCCAGTGGTGCCAGTGCACTCTATGGACTCACTGCCCTGCATCCCCAGTGGTGCCAGTGCACTCTCTGGATTCACTGCACTGCATCCCCAGTGGTGCCAGTGCACTCTCTGGGCTCACTGCACTGCATGCCCAGTGGTGCCAGTGCACTCTCTGGATTCACTGCACTGCATCCCCAGTGGTGCCAGTGCACTCACTGGACTCACTGCACTGCATCCCCACTGGTGCCAGTGCACTCTCTGGATTCATTGCACTGCATCCCCAGTGGTGCCAGTGCACTCTCTGGACTCACTGCAGTGCATCCTCAGTGGTGCCAGTGCACTCTCTGGACTCAATGCAATGCATCCCTAGTGTTGCCAGTGCACTCTCTGGACTCACTGCACTGCATCCCCAGTGGTGCCAGTGCATTCTCTGGACTAACTGCATTGAATCCCCACTGGTGCAGGTGCACTCTCTGGACTCACTGCACTGCATCCCCAGTGGTGCCAGTGCACTCTCTGGATTCACTGCACTGCATCCCCACTGGTGACAGAGCACTCTCTGGACTCACTGCAGTGCATCGCCAGTGGTGCCAGTGCACTCTCTGGACTCACTGCACTGCATCCCCAGTGGTGCCAGTGCACTCTCTGGACTCACTGCACTGCATCCCCTGTGGTGCCTGTGCACTCTCTGGACTCACTGCACTGCATCCCCAGTGGTGCCAGTGCACTCTCTGGATTCACTGCACTGCATCCCCACTGGTGCCAGTGCACTCTCTGGACTCACTGCACTGCATCCCCAGTGGTGCCAGTGCACTCTCTGGACTCAATGCAGTGCATCGCCAGTGGTGCCAGTGCATTCTCTGGACTAACTGCATTGAATCCCCACTGGTGCCAGTGCACTCTCTGGACTCACTGCAGTGCATCCCCAGTGGTGCCAGTGCACTCTCTGGACTCACTGCACTGCATCCCCAGTGTTGCCAGTGCATTCTCTGGACTAACTGCCTTGAATCCCCACTGGTGCCAGTGCACTCTCTGGACTCACTGCACTGCATCCCCAATGGTGCCAGTGCACTCTCTGGATTCACTGCACTGCATCCCCACTGGTGCCAGTGCACTCTCTGGACTCACTGCAGTGCATCCCCAGTGGTGCCAGTGCACTCTCTGGACTCACTGCCCTGCATCCCCAGTAGTGCCAGTGCACTCTCTGGATTCACTGCACTGCATCCCCAGTGGTGCCAGTGCACTCTCTGGGCTCACTGCACTGCATGCCCAGTGGTGCCAGTGCACTCTCTGGATTCACTGCACTGCATCCCCAGTGGTGCCAGTGCACTCACTGGACTCACTGCACTGCATCCCCAGTGGTGCCAGTGCACTCTCTGGATTCATTGCACTGCATCCCCAGTGGTGCCAGTGCACTCTCTGGACTCACTGCAGTGCATCGCCAGTGGTGCCAGTGCACTCTCTGGACTCAATGCAATGCATCCCTAGTGTTGCCAGTGCACTCTCTGGACTCACTGCACTGCATCCCCAGTGGTGCCAGTGTACTCTCTGGACTCACTGCACTGCATCCCCAGTGGTGCCGGTGCACTCTCTGGACTCACTGCACTGCATCCCAAGTGGTGCCGGTGCACTCTCTGGACTCACTGCACTGCATCCCCAGTGTTGCCAGTGCATTCTCTGGACTAACTGCATTGAATCCCAAGTGGTGCCAGTGCACTCTCTGGACTCACTGCACTGCATCCCCAGTGGTTCCAGTGCACTCTCTGGATTCACTGCACTGCATCCCCAGTGGTGCCAGTGCACTCTCTGGACTCACTGCACTGCATCCCCAATGGTGCCTGTGCACTCTATGGGCTCAACGCAGTGCATTCCGAGGAGTGCCAGTGCACTCTCTGGATTCACTGCACTGCATCCCCAGTGGTGCCAGTGCACTCACTGGACTCACTGCACTGCATCCCCACTGGTGCCAGTGCACTCTCTGGATTCATTGCACTGCATCCCCAGTGGTGCCAGTGCACTCTCTGGACTCACTGCAGTGCATCCTCAGTGGTGCCAGTGCACTCTCTGGACTCAATGCAATGCATCCCTAGTGTTGCCAGTGCACTCTCTGGACTCACTGCACTGCATCCCCAGTGGTGCCAGTGCATTCTCTGGACTAACTGCATTGAATCCCCACTGGTGCAGGTGCACTCTCTGGACTCACTGCACTGCATCCCCAGTGGTGCCAGTGCACTCTCTGGATTCACTGCACTGCATCTCCACTGGTGACAGAGCACTCTCTGGACTCACTGCAGTGCATCGCCAGTGGTGCCAGTGCACTCTCTGGACTCACTGCACTGCATCCCCAGTGGTGCCAGTGCACTCTCTGGACTCACTGCACTGCATCCCCTGTGGTGCCTGTGCACTCTCTGGACTCACTGCACTGCATCCCCAGTGGTACCAGTGCACTCTCTGGATTCACTGCACTGCATCCCCACTGGTGCCAGTGCACTCTCTGGACTCACTGCACTGCATCCCCAGTGGTGCCAGTGCACTCTCTGGACTCAATGCAGTGCATCGCCAGTGGTGCCAGTGCATTCTCTGGACTAACTGCATTGAATCCCCACTGGTGCCAGTGCACTCTCTGGACTCACTGCAGTGCATCCCCAGTGGTGCCAGTGCACTCTCTGGACTCACTGCACTGCATCCCCAGTGTTGCCAGTGCATTCTCTGGACTAACTGCCTTGAATCCCCACTGGTGCCAGTGCACTCTCTGGACTCACTGCACTGCATCCCCAATGGTGCCAGTGCACTCTCTGGATTCACTGCACTGCATCCCCACTGGTGCCAGTGCACTCTCTGGACTCACTGCAGTGCATCCCCAGTGGTGCCAGTGCACTCTCTGGACTCACTGCCCTGCATCCCCAGTAGTGCCAGTGCACTCTCTGGATTCACTGCACTGCATCCCCAGTGGTGCCAGTGCACTCTCTGGGCTCACTGCACTGCATGCCCAGTGGTGCCAGTGCACTCTCTGGATTCACTGCACTGCATCCCCAGTGGTGCCAGTGCACTCACTGGACTCACTGCACTGCATCCCCAGTGGTGCCAGTGCACTCTCTGGATTCATTGCACTGCATCCCCAGTGGTGCCAGTGCACTCTCTGGACTCACTGCAGTGCATCGCCAGTGGTGCCAGTGCACTCTCTGGACTCAATGCAATGCATCCCTAGTGTTGCCAGTGCACTCTCTGGACTCACTGCACTGCATCCCCAGTGGTGCCAGTGTACTCTCTGGACTCACTGCACTGCATCCCCAGTGGTGCCGGTGCACTCTCTGGACTCACTGCACTGCATCCCAAGTGGTGCCGGTGCACTCTCTGGACTCACTGCACTGCATCCCCAGTGTTGCCAGTGCATTCTCTGGACTAACTGCATTGAATCCCAAGTGGTGCCAGTGCACTCTCTGGACTCACTGCACTGCATCCCCAGTGGTTCCAGTGCACTCTCTGGATTCACTGCACTGCATCCCCAGTGGTGCCAGTGCACTCTCTGGACTCACTGCACTGCATCCCCAATGGTGCCTGTGCACTCTATGGGCTCAACGCAGTGCATTCCGAGGAGTGCCAGTGCACTCTCTGGACTCACTGCACTGCATCCGCAGTGGTGCCAGTGCACTCTCTGGAGTCACTGCAGTGCATCCCCAGTGGTGCCAGTGCACTCTCTGGACTCACTGCACTGCATTCCCTGTGGTGCCAGTGCACTCTCTGGACTCACTGCACTGCATCCCCAGTGGTGCCAGTGCACTCTCTGGACTCAGTGCAGTGCATCCCCAGTGGTGCCAGTGCACTCTCTGGACTCACTGCACTGCATCCCCAGTGGTGCCAGTGCACTCTCTGGACTCACTGCACTGCATCCCCTGTGGTGCCTGTGCACTCTCTGGACTCACTGCACTGCATTCCCAGTGGTGCCAGTGCACTCTCTGGATTCACTGCACTGCATCCCCACTGGTGCCAGTGCACTCTCTGGACTCACTGCACTGCATCCCCAGTGGTGCCAGTGCACTCTCTGGACTCAATGCAGTGCATTGCCAGTGGTGCCTGTGCACTCTCTGGACTCACTGCACTGCATCGCCAGTGGTGCCAGTGCATTCTCTGGACTAACTGCATTGAATCCCCACTGGTGCCAGTGCACTCTCTGGACTCACTGCAGTGCATCCCCAGTGGTGCCAGTGCACTCTCTGGACTCACTGCACTGCATCCCCAGTGTTGCCAGTGCATTCTCTGGACTAACTGCCTTGAATCCCCACTGGTGCCAGTGCACTCTCTGGACTCACTGCACTGCATCCCCAATGGTGCCAGTGCACTCTCTGGATTCACTGCACTGCATCCCCACTGGTGCCAGTGCACTCCCTGGACTCACTGCAGTGCATCCCCAGTGGTGCCAGTGCACTCTCTGGACTCACTGCCCTGCATCCCCAGTAGTGCCAGTGCACTCTCTGGATTCACTGCACTGCATCCCCAGTGGTGCCAGTGCACTCTCTGGGCTCACTGCACTGCATGCCCAGTGGTGCCAGTGCACTCTCTGGATTCACTGCACTGCATCCCCAGTGGTGCCAGTGCACTCACTGGACTCACTGCACTGCATCCCCAGTGGTGCCAGTGCACTCTCTGGATTCATTGCACTGCATCCCCAGTGGTGCCAGTGCACTCTCTGGACTCACTGCAGTGCATCGCCAGTGGTGCCAGTGCACTCTCTGGACTCAATGCAATGCATCCCTAGTGTTGCCAGTGCACTCTGTGGACTCACTGCACTGCATCCCCAGTGGTGACAGTGCACTCTCTGGACTCACTGCACGGCACCCCAGGTGGTGCCAGTGCACTCTCTGGACTCACTGCCCTGCATCCCCAAGGTGCCAGTGCACTCTCTGGACTCACTGCAGTGCATCGCCAGTGGTGCCAGTGCACTCTCTGGACTCACTGCACTGCATCCCCAGTGGTGCCGGTGCACTCTCTGGACTCACTGCAGTGCATCTAGAGTGGTGCCAGTGCAGTCTCTGGACTCACTGCAGTGCATCCCCAGTGGTGCCAGTGCACTCTCTGGACTCACTGCACTGCATCCCCAGTGGTGCCAGTGCACTCTCTGGACTCACTGCAGTGCATCCCCTGTGGTGCCAGTCCACTCTATGGGCTCACTGCACTGCATCCCCAGTGGTGCCAGTGCACTCTCTGGAGTTACTGCTCTGCATCCAGAGTGGTGACAGTGCACTCTGTGGACTCACTACAGTGCATCCCCAGTGGTGCCAGTGCACTCTCTGGACTCACTGCAGTGCATCCCCAGTGGTGCCAGTGCACTCTCTGGACTCACTGCACTGCATCCCCAGTGGTGCCAGTCCACTCTATGGGCTCACTGCACTGCATCCCCAGTGGTGCCAGTGCACTCTCTGGACTCACTGCTCTGCATCCAGAGTGGTGCCAGTGCACTCTCTGGACTCACTGCAGTGCATCCCCAGTGGTGCTAGTGCACTCTCTGGACTCACGGCAGTGCATCCCCAGTGGTGCCAGTGCACTCTCTGGACTCACTGCACTGCATCCCCAGTGGTTCCAGTGCACTCTCTGGACTCACTGCAGTGCATCCCCAGTGGTGCCAGTGCACTCTCTGGAGTCACTGCAGTGCATCGCCAGTGGTGCCAGTGCACTCTCTGCACTCAATGCAATGCATCGCTAATGTTGCCAGTGCACTCTCTGGATTCACTGCACTGCATCCCGAGTGGTGCCAGTGCACTCTCTGGACTCACTGCACTGCATCCCCAGTGGTGCCAGTGCACTCTCTGGACTCACTGCACTGCATCCCAAGTGGTGACAGTGCACTCTCTGGACTCACTGCACGGCACCCCAGGTGGTGCCAGTGCACTCTCTGGACTCACTGCAGTGCATCTCCAGTGGTGCCAGTGCACTCTCTGGACTCACTGCACTGCATCCCCAGTGGTGCCAGTGCACTCTCTGGAGTTACTGCTCTGCATCCAGAGAGGTGACAGTGCACTCTGTGGACTCACTGCACTGCATCCCCAGTGGTGCCAGTGCACTCTCTGGACTCACTGCAGTGCATTCCGAGGAGTGCCAGTGCACTCTCTGGACTCACTGCAATGCATCCCTAGTGTTGCCAGTGCACTCTCTGGACTCACTGCAGTGCATCCCCAGTGGTGCCAGTGTACTCTCTGGACTCAATGCACTGCATTCCCAAGGTGCCAGTGTACTCTCTGGACTCAATGCACTGCATCCCCAGTGGTGCCTGTGCACTCTCTGGACTCAATGCAGTGCATTCCGAGGAGTGCCAGTGTACTCTCTGGACTCACTGCACTGCATTCCCAAGGTGCCAGTGCACTCTCTGGATTCACTGCACTGCATCCCCAGTGGTGCAAGTGCACTCTCTGGACTCACTGCAGTGCATCCCCAGTGGTGCCAGTGCACTCTCTGGACTCACTGCACTGCATCCCCAGTGGTGCCAGTGCACTCTCTGGACTCACTGCAGTGCATCCCTAGTGGTGCCAGTGCACTCTCTGGACTCACTGCACTGCATCCCCAGTGGTGCCAGTGCACTCTCTGGACTCACTGCCCTGCATCCCCAAGGTGCCAGTGCACTCTCTGGACTCACTGCAGTGCATCCCCAGTGGTGCCAGTGCACTCTCTGGACTCACTGCACTGCATCCGCAGTGGTGCCAGTGCACTCTCTGGACTCACTGCACTGCATCCCCAGTGGTGCCAGTGCACTCTCTGGACTCACTGCAGTGCATCTAGAGTGGTGCCAGTGCAGTCTCTGGACTCACTGCAGTGCATCCCCAGTGGTGCCAGTGCACTCTCTGGACTCACTGCACTGCATCCCCAGTGGTGCCAGTGAACCCTCTGGACTCACTGCAGTGCATCCCCTGTGGTGCCAGTGCACTCTCTGGAGTTACTGCTCTGCATCCAGAGTGGTGACAGTGCACTCTGTGGACTCACTACAGTGCATCCCCAGTGGTGCCAGTGCAGTCTCTGGACTCACTGCAGTGCATCCCCAGTGGTGCCAGTGCACTCTCTGGACTCACTGCAGTGCATCCCCAGTGGTGCCAGTGCACTCTCTGGAGTCACTGCAGTGCATCGCCAGTGGTGCGAGTGCACTCTCTGCACTCAATGCAATGCATCCCTAATGTTGCCAGTGCGCTCTCTGGATTCACTGCACTGCATCCCGAGTGGTGCCAGTGCACTCTCTGGACTCACTGCAGTGCATCCCCAGTTGTGCCAGTGCACTCTCTGGACTCACGGCAGTGCATCCCCAGTGGTGCCAGTGCACTCTCTGGACTCACTGCACTGCATCCCCAGTGGTTCCAGTGCACTCTCTGGACTCACTGCAGTGCATCCCCAGTGGTGCCAGTGCACTCTCTGGACTCACTGCACTGCATCGCCAGTGGTGCGAGTGCACTCTCTGCACTCAATGCAATGCATCCCTAATGTTGCCAGTGCACTCTCCGGATTCACTGCACTGCATCCCGAGTGGTGCCAGTGCACTCTCTGGACTCACTGCACTGCATCCCCAGTGGTGCCAGTGCACTCTCTGGACTCACTGCACTGCATCCCAAGTGGTGACAGTGCACTCTCTGGACTCACTGCACGGCACCCCAGGTGGTGCCAGTGCACTCTCTGGACTCACTGCAGTGCATCCCCAGTGGTGCCAGTGCACTCTCTGGACTCACTGCACTGCATCCCCAGTGGTGCCAGTGCACTCTCTGGAGTTACTGCTCTGAATCCAGAGTGGTGACAGTGCACTCTGTGGACTCACTGCACTGCATCCCCAGTGGTGCCAGTGCACTCTCTGGACTCACTGCACTGCATCACCAGTGGTGCCAGTGCACTCTCTGGACTCACTGCAGTGCATCCCTAGTGGTGCCAGTGCACTCTCTGGACTCACTGCACTGCATCCCCAGTGGTGCCAGTGCACTCTCTGGAGTTACTGCTCTGCATCCAGAGTGGTGACAGTGCACTCTGTGGACTCACTACAGTGCATCCCCAGTGGTGCCAGTGCACTCTCTGGACTCACTGCAGTGCATCCCCAGTGGTGCCAGTGCACTCTCTGGACTCACTGCACTGCATCCCCAGTGGTGCCAGTCCACTCTATGGGCTCACTGCACTGCATCCCCAGTGGTGCCAGTGCACTCTCTGGACTCACTGCTCTGCATCCAGAGTGGTGCCAGTGCACTCTCTGGACTCACTGCAGTGCATCCCCAGTGGTGCTAGTGCACTCTCTGGACTCACGGCAGTGCATCCCCAGTGGTGCCAGTGCACTCTCTGGACTCACTGCACTGCATCCCCAGTGGTTCCAGTGCACTCTCTGGACTCACTGCAGTGCATCCCCAGTGGTGCCAGTGCACTCTCTGGAGTCACTGCAGTGCATCGCCAGTGGTGCCAGTGCACTCTCTGCACTCAATGCAATGCATCGCTAATGTTGCCAGTGCACTCTCTGGATTCACTGCACTGCATCCCGAGTGGTGCCAGTGCACTCTCTGGACTCACTGCACTGCATCCCCAGTGGTGCCAGTGCACTCTCTGGACTCACTGCACTGCATCCCAAGTGGTGACAGTGCACTCTCTGGACTCACTGCACGGCACCCCAGGTGGTGCCAGTGCACTCTCTGGACTCACTGCAGTGCATCTCCAGTGGTGCCAGTGCACTCTCTGGACTCACTGCACTGCATCCCCAGTGGTGCCAGTGCACTCTCTGGAGTTACTGCTCTGCATCCAGAGTGGTGACAGTGCACTCTGTGGACTCACTGCACTGCATCCCCAGTGGTGCCAGTGCACTCTCTGGACTCACTGCAGTGCATTCCGAGGAGTGCCAGTGCACTCTCTGGACTCACTGCAATGCATCCCTAGTGTTGCCAGTGCACTCTCTGGACTCACTGCAGTGCATCCCCAGTGGTGCCAGTGTACTCTCTGGACTCAATGCACTGCATTCCCAAGGTGCCAGTGTACTCTCTGGACTCAATGCACTGCATCCCCAGTGGTGCCTGTGCACTCTCTGGACTCAATGCAGTGCATTCCGAGGAGTGCCAGTGTACTCTCTGGACTCACTGCACTGCATTCCCAAGGTGCCAGTGCACTCTCTGGATTCACTGCACTGCATCCCCAGTGGTGCAAGTGCACTCTCTGGACTCACTGCAGTGCATCCCCAGTGGTGCCAGTGCACTCTCTGGACTCACTGCACTGCATCCCCAGTGGTGCCAGTGCACTCTCTGGACTCACTGCAGTGCATCCCTAGTGGTGCCAGTGCACTCTCTGGACTCACTGCACTGCATCCCCAGTGGTGCCAGTGCACTCTCTGGACTCACTGCCCTGCATCCCCAAGGTGCCAGTGCACTCTCTGGACTCACTGCAGTGCATCCCCAGTGGTGCCAGTGCACTCTCTGGACTCACTGCACTGCATCCCCAGTGGTGCCAGTGCACTCTCTGGACTCACTGCACTGCATCCCCAGTGGTGCCAGTGCACTCTCTGGACTCACTGCAGTGCATCTAGAGTGGTGCCAGTGCAGTCTCTGGACTCACTGCAGTGCATCCCCAGTGGTGCCAGTGCACTCTCTGGACTCACTGCACTGCATCCCCAGTGGTGCCAGTGCACTCTCTGGACTCACTGCAGTGCATCCCCTATGGTGCCAGTGCACTCTCTGGAGTTACTGCTCTGCATCCAGAGTGGTGACAGTGCACTCTGTGGACTCACTACAGTGCATCCCCAGTGGTGCCAGTGCAGTCTCTGGACTCACTGCAGTGCATCCCCAGTGGTGCCAGTGCACTCTCTGGACTCACTGCAGTGCATCCCCAGTGGTGCCAGTGCACTCTCTGGAGTCACTGCAGTGCATCGCCAGTGGTGCGAGTGCACTCTCTGCACTCAATGCAATGCATCCCTAATGTTGCCAGTGCACTCTCTGGATTCACTGCACTGCATCCCGAGTGGTGCCAGTGCACTCTCTGGACTTACTGCAGTGCATCCCCAGTTGTGCCAGTGCACTCTCTGGACTCACGGCAGTGCATCCCCAGTGGTGCCAGTGCACTCTCTGGACTCACTGCACTGCATCCCCAGTGGTTCCAGTGCACTCTCTGGACTCACTGCAGTGCATCCCCAGTGGTGCCAGTGCACTCTCTGGAGTCACTGCAGTGCATCGCCAGTGGTGCGAGTGCACTCTCTGCACTCAATGCAATGCATCCCTAATGTTGCCAGTGCACTCTCCGGATTCACTGCACTGCATCCCCAGTGGTGCCAGTGCACTCTCTGGACTCACTGCACTGCATCCCCAGTGGTGCCAGTGCACTCTCTGGACTCACTGCACTGCATCCCCAGTGGTGACAGTGCACTCTCTGGACTCACTGCACGGCACCCCAGGTGGTGCCAGTGCACTCTCTGGACTCACTGCAGTGCATCCCCAGTGGTGCCAGTGCACTCTCTGGACTCACTGCACTGCATCCCCAGTGGTGCCAGTGCACTCTCTGGAGTTACTGCTCTGAATCCAGAGTGGTGACAGTGCACTCTGTGGACTCACTGCACTGCATCCCCAGTGGTGCCAGTGCACTCTCTGGACTCACTGCACTGCATCACCAGTTGTGCCAGTGCACTCTCTGGACTCACTGCAGTGCATCCCTAGTGGTGCCAGTGCACTCTCTGGACTCACTGCACTGCATCCCCAGTGGTGCCAGTGCACTCTCTGGACTCACTGCAGTGCAGTGAATCCAGAGAGTGCACTGGCACCACTGGGGATGAACTGCAGTGAGTCCAGAGAGTGCACTGGCACCACTAGGGATGCACTGCAGTGAGTCCAGAGAGTGCACTGGCACAACTGGTGATGCAGTGCAGTGAGTCCAGAGAGTGCACTGGCACCACTGGGGATGCAGTGCAGTGAGTCCACAGAGTGCACTGGCACCACTGGGGATGCAGTGCAGTGAGTCCAGAGAGTGCACTGGCACCTTGGGAATGCAGTGCAGTGAGTCCAGAGAGTGCACTGGCAACACTAGGGATGCATTGCAGTGAGTCCAGAGAGTGCACTGGCACTCCTCGGAATGCACTGCAGTGAGTCCAGAGAGTGCACAGGCACCATTGGGGATGCAGTGCAGTGAGTCCAGAGAGTGCACTGGCACCTTGGGAATGCAGTGCATTGAGTCCAGAGAGTGCACAGGCACCACTGGGGATGCAGTGCATTGAGTCCAGAGAGTGCACAGGCACCACTGGGGATGCAGTGCATTGAGTCCAGAGAGTACACTGGCACCACTGGGGATGCACTGCAGTGAGTCCAGAAAGTGCACTGGCACCTGTGGGGATGCAGTGCATTGACTCCAGAGAGTGCACTGGCACCACTGGGGATGCAGTGCAGTGAGTCCAGAGAGTGCACTGGCACCTTGGGAATGCAGTGCATTGAGTCCAGAGAGTGCACAGGCACCACTGGGGATGCAGTGCATTGAGTCCAGAGAGTACACTGACACCACTGGGGATGCACTGCAGTGAGTCCAGAGAGTGCACTGGCACCACTGGGGATGCACTGCCGTGAGTCCAGAGAGTGCACTGGCACCACTGGGGATGCAGTGCAGTGAGTCCAGAGAGTGCACTGGCACCACTGGGGATGCAGTGCAGTGAGTCCAGAGAGTGCACTGGCACCTTGGGAATGCAGTGCAGTGAGTCCAGAGAGTGCACTGGCAACACTAGGGATGCATTGCAGTGAGTCCAGAGAGTGCACTGGCACTCCTCGGAATGCACTGCATTGAGTCCAGAGAGTGCACAGGCACCACTGGGGATGCAGTGCATTGAGTCCAGAGAGTACACTGGCACCTTGGGAATGCAGTGCATTGAGTCCAGAGAGTGCACAGGCACCACTGGGGATGCAGTGCATTGAGTCCAGAGAGTGCACAGGCACCACTGGGGATGCAGTGCATTGAGTCCAGAGAGTACACTGGCACCACTGGGGATGCACTGCAGTGAGTCCAGAGAGTGCACTGGCACCACTGGGGATGCAGTGCAGTGAGTCCAGAGAGTGCACTGCCGCCACAGGGGATGCACTGCAGTGACTCCAGAGAGTGCACTGGCACCACTGGGATGCAGTGCAGTGAGTCCAGAGAGTGCACTGGCACCTTGGGGATGCAGTGCAGTGAGTCCAGAGAGTGCACTGGCACGACTGGGGATGCAGTGCAGTGAGTCCAGAGAGTGCACTGGCACCACTGGGGATGCACTGCAATGACTCCAGAGAGTGCACTGGCACCACTGGGTATGCAATGCAGTGAATCCAGAGAGTGCACTGGCACCTTGGGAATGCAGTGCAGTGAGTCCAGAGAGTGCACTGGCACCACTGGGGATGCAGTGCAGTGAGTCCAGAGAGTGCACTGGCACCACTGGGGATGCACTGCAGTGAGTCCAGAGAATGCACTGGCAACACTGGGGATGCACTGCAGTGAGTCCAGAGAGTGCACTGGCACCACTGGGGATGCACTGCAGTGAGTCCAGAGAGTGCACTGGCACCACTGGGGATGCAGTGCAGTGAATCCAGAGAGTGTACTGCCACCACAGGGGATGCACTGCAGTGACTCCAGGGAGTGCACTGGCACCACTGGGATGCAGTGCAGTGAGTCCAGAGAGTGCACTGGCACCACTGGGGATGCAGTGCATTGAGTTCAGAGAGTGCACTGGCACCACTGGGGATGCAGTGCAGTGAGTCCAGAGACTGCACTGGCACCACTCTAGATGCACTGCAGTGAATCCAGAGAGTGCACTGGCACCACTGGGGATGCACTGCAGTGAGTCCAGAGAGTGCACTGGCACCACTGGGGATGCACTGCAGTGAGTCCAGAGAGTGCACTGGCACCACTGGGGATGCAGTGCAGTAATCCAGAGATTGCACTGGCACCACTGGGGATGCACTGCAGTGAATCCAGAGAGTGCACTGGCAACACTGGGGATGCAGTGCAGTGAGTCCAGAGAGTGCACTGGCACCACTGGGGATGCACTGCAGTGAGTCCAGAGAGTGCACTGGCACCACTGGGGATGCAGTGCAGTGAATCCAGAGAGTGTACTGGCAACACTGGGGATGCAGTGCAGTGAGTCCTGAGAGTGCACTGTCACCACTGGGGATGCACTGCAGTGAGTCCAGAGAGTGCACTGGCACCACTGGGGATGCAGTGCAGTGAATCCAGAGAGTGTACTGCCACCACAGGGGATGCACTGCAGTGACTCCAGAGAGTGCACTGGCACCACTGGGGATGCAGTGCAGTGAGTCCAGAGAGTGCACTGGCACCACTGGGGATGCAGTGCAGTGAGTCCAGAGAGTGCACTGGCACCACTGGGGATGCACTGCAGTGAGTCCAGAGAGTGCACTGGCACCACAGGGGATGCAGTGCAGTGAGCCCATAGAGTGCACTGGCACCACTGGGGATGCAGTGCAGTGAGTCCAGAGACTGCACTGGCACCACTGGGGATGCAGTGCAGTGAGTCCAGAGAGTGCACTGGCAACACTGGGGATGCAGTGCATTGAATCCAGAGAGTGCACTGGCACCACTGGGGTTGCAGTGCAGTGAGTCCAGAGAGTGCCCTGGCACCACTGGGGATTCAGTGCAATGAATCCAGAGAGTGCACTGGCACCTCTGGGGATGCAGTGCAGTGAGTCCAGAGAGTGCACTGGCACCACTGGGGATGCAGTGCAGTGAGTCCAGAGAGTGCACTGGCACCACTGGGGATGCAGTGCATTGAATCCAGAGAGTGCACTGGCACCACTGGGGATGCACTGCAGTGACTCCAGAGAGTGCACTGGCACGACTGCGGATGCAGTGCAGTGAATCCAGAGAGTGCACTGGCACCACTGAGGATGCACTGCAGTGAGTCCAGAGAGTGCACTAGCACCACTGGGGATGCAGCGCAGTGACTCCAGAGAGTGCACTGGCACCACTTCGGATGCAATGCAGTGAGTCCAGAGAGTGCACTGGCACCACTGGGGATGCAGTGCAGTGAGTCCAGAGGGTTCACTGGCACCACTTGGGATGCAGTGCAGTGAGTCCACAGAGTGCACTGGCACCACTGGGGATGCAGTGCAGTGAGTCCAGAGAGTGCACTGGCACCACTGGGGATGCACTGCAGTGAGTCCAGAGAGTGCACTGGCACCACTGGGGATGCAGTGCAGTGAGTCCAGAGAGTGCACTGGCACCACTGGGGATGCACTGCAGTGAGTCCAGAGAGTGCACTGGCACCACAGGGGATGCAGTGCAGTGAGCCCATAGAGTGCACTGGCACCACTGGGGATGCAGTGCAGTGAGTCCAGAGACTGCACTGGCACCACTGGGGATGCAGTGCAGTGAGTCCAGAGAGTGCACTGGCAACACTGGGGATGCAGTGCATTGAATCCAGAGAGTGCACTGGCACCACTGGGGTTGCAGTGCAGTGAGTCCAGAGAGTGCCCTGGCACCACTGGGGATTCAGTGCAATGAATCCAGAGAGTGCACTGGCACCTCTGGGGATGCAGTGCAGTGAGTCCAGAGAGTGCACTGGCACCACTGGGGATGCAGTGCAGTGAGTCCAGAGAGTGCACTGGCACCACTGGGGATGCAGTGCATTGAATCCAGAGAGTGCACTGGCACCACTGGGGATGCACTGCAGTGACTCCAGAGAGTGCACTGGCACGACTGCGGATGCAGTGCAGTGAATCCAGAGAGTGCACTGGCACCACTGAGGATGCACTGCAGTGAGTCCAGAGAGTGCACTAGCACCACTGGGGATGCAGCGCAGTGACTCCAGAGAGTGCACTGGCACCACTTCGGATGCAATGCAGTGAGTCCAGAGAGTGCACTGGCACCACTGGGGATGCAGTGCAGTGAGTCCAGAGGGTTCACTGGCACCACTTGGGATGCAGTGCAGTGAGTCCACAGAGTGCACTGGCACCACTGGGGATGCAGTGCAGTGAGTCCAGAGAGTGCACTGGCACCACTGGGGATGCAGTGCAGTGAGTCCAGAGAGTGCACTGGCACCACTGGGGATGAACTGCAGTGAGTCCAGAGAGTCCACTGGCACCACTGGGGATGCAGTGCAGTGAGTCCATAGAGTGCACTGGCACCACTGGGGATGCAGTACAGTGAGTCCAGAGAGTGCACTGGCACGACTGGGGATGCACTGCAGTGAGTCCAGAGAGTGCACTGGCACCACTGGGGATGCAGTGCAGTGAGTCCAGAGAGTGCACTGGCACCACTGGGGATGCAGTGCAGTGAGTCCAGTGAGTGCACTGGCACCACTGGGGATGCATTGCATTGAGTCCAGAGAGTGCACTGGCACCACTGGCGATGCACTGCAGTGAGTCCAGAGAGTGCACTGGCACCACTGGGGATGCAGTGCAATGAATCCAGAGAGTGCACTGGCACCACTTCGGATGCACTGCAGTGAGTCCAGAGAGTGCACTGGCACCACTGGGGATGCAGTGCAGTGAGTCCAGAGGGTTCACTGGCACCACTGGGGATGCACTGCACTGAGTCCAGAGAGTGCACTGGCACCACTGGGGATGCAGTGCAGTGAGTCCAGAGAGTGCACTGGCACCACAGGGAATGCAGTGCAGTGAATCCAGAGAGTGCACTGGCACCACTGGGGATGCACTGCAGTGAGTCCAGAGAGTGCACTGGCACCACTGGGGATGCAGTGCAGTGAGTCCAGAGACTGCACTGGCACCACTCTAGATGCACTGCAGTGAATCCAGAGAGTGCACTGGCACCACTGGGGATGCACTGCAGTGAGTCCAGAGAGTGCACTGGCACCACTGGGGATGCACTGCAGTGAGTCCAGAGAGTGCACTGGCACCACTGGGGATGCAGTGCAGTAATCCAGAGATTGCACTGGCACCACTGGGGATGCACTGCAGTGAGTCCAGAGAGTGCACTGGCACCACTGGGGATGCAGTGCAGTGAATCCAGAGAGTACACTGGCAACACTGGGGATGCAGTGCAGTGAGTCCAGAGAGTGCACTGGCACCACTGGGGATGCACTGCAGTGAGTCCAGAGAGTGCACTGGCACCACTGGGGATGCAGTGCAGTGAATCCAGAGAGTGTACTGGCAACACTGGGGATGCAGTGCAGTGAGTCCAGAGAGTGCACTGTCACCACTGGGGATGCACTGCAGTGAGTCCAGAGAGTGCACTGGCACCACTGGGGATGCAGTGCAGTGAATCCAGAGAGTGTACTGCCACCACAGGGGATGCACTGCAGTGACTCCAGAGAGTGCACTGGCACCACTGGGGATGCAGTGCAGTGAGTCCAGAGAGTGCACTGGCACCACTGGGGATGCAGTGCAGTGAGTCCAGAGAGTGCACTGGCACCACTGGGGATGCACTGCAGTGAGTCCAGAGAGTGCACTGGCACCACAGGGGATGCAGTGCAGTGAGCCCATAGAGTGCACTGGCACCACTGGGGATGCAGTGCAGTGAGTCCAGAGACTGCACTGGCACCACTGGGGATGCAGTGCAGTGAGTCCAGAGAGTGCACTGGCAACACTGGGGATGCAGTGCATTGAATCCAGAGAGTGCACTGGCACCACTGGGGTTGCAGTGCAGTGAGTCCAGAGAGTGCCCTGGCACCACTGGGGATTCAGTGCAATGAATCCAGAGAGTGCACTGGCACCTCTGGGGATGCAGTGCAGTGAGTACAGAGAGTGCACTGGCACCACTGGGGATGCAGTGCAGTGAGTCCAGAGAGTGCACTGGCACCACTGGGGATGCAGTGCATTGAATCCAGAGAGTGCACTGGCACCACTGGGGATGCACTGCAGTGACTCCAGAGAGTGCACTGGCACGACTGCGGATGCAGTGCAGTGAATCCAGAGAGTGCACTGGCACCACTGAGGATGCACTGCAGTGAGTCCAGAGAGTGCACTAGCACCACTGGGGATGCAGCGCAGTGACTCCAGAGAGTGCACTGGCACCACTTCGGATGCAATGCAGTGAGTCCAGAGAGTGCACTGGCACCACTGGGGATGCAGTGCAGTGAGTCCAGAGGGTTCACTGGCACCACTTGGGATGCAGTGCAGTGAGTCCACAGAGTGCACTGGCACCACTGGGGATGCAGTGCAGTGAGTCCAGAGAGTGCACTGGCACCACTGGGGATGCAGTGCAGTGAGTCCAGAGAGTGCACTGGCACCACTGGGGATGAACTGCAGTGAGTCCAGAGAGTCCACTGGCACCACTGGGGATGCAGTGCAGTGAGTCCATAGAGTGCACTGGCACCACTGGGGATGCAGTACAGTGAGTCCAGAGAGTGCACTGGCACGACTGGGGATGCACTGCAGTGAGTCCAGAGAGTGCACTGGCACCACTGGGGATGCAGTGCAGTGAGTCCAGAGAGTGCACTGGCACCACTGGGGATGCAGTGCAGTGAGTCCAGTGAGTGCACTGGCACCACTGGGGATGCATTGCATTGAGTCCAGAGAGTGCACTGGCACCACTGGCGATGCACTGCAGTGAGTCCAGAGAGTGCACTGGCACCACTGGGGATGCAGTGCAATGAATCCAGAGAGTGCACTGGCACCACTTCGGATGCACTGCAGTGAGTCCAGAGAGTGCACTGGCACCACTGGGGATGCAGTGCAGTGAGTCCAGAGGGTTCACTGGCACCACTGGGGATGCACTGCACTGAGTCCAGAGAGTGCACTGGCACCACTGGGGATGCAGTGCAGTGAGTCCAGAGAGTGCACTGGCACCACAGGGAATGCAGTGCAGTGAGTCCAGAGAGTGCACTGGCACCACTGCGGATGCACTGCAGTGAGTCCAGAGAGTGCACTGGCACCACTGGGGATTCAGTGCAGTGAGTCCAGAGAGGGCAGTGGCACCACTGGGGATGCACTGCAGTGAGTCCAGAGATTGCACTGGCACCACTGGGGATGCAGTGCAGTGAATCCAGAGAGTGCACTGGCACTACTGGGGATGCAGGGCAGTGAGTCCAGAGAGTGCACTGGCACCACTGGGGATGCACTGCAGTGACTCCAGAGAGTGCTCTGGCACGACTGCGGATGCAGTGCAGTGAATCCAGAGAGTGCACTGGCACCACTGAGGATGCACTGCAGTGACTCCAGAGAGTGCACTGGCACCACTGGGGATGCAGTGCAGTGAATCCAGAGAGTGCACTGGCACCACAGGGGATGCATTGCAGTGAGTCCAGAGAGTGCACTGGCACCAGTGGCGATGCACTGCAGTGAGTCCAGAGAGTGCACTGGAACCACTGGGGATGCACTGCAGTGACTCCAGAGAGTGCACTGGCACCGCTGGGGATGCAGTGCAGTGAGTCCAGAGAGTGCACTGGCACCACTGGGGATGCAGTGCAGTGAGTCCAGAGAGGGCAGTGGCACCACTGGGGATGCACTGCAGTGAGTCCAGAGATTGCACTGGCACGACTGGGGATGCAGTGCAGTGAGTCCAGAGACTGCACTGGCACCATTGGGGATGCACTGCAGTGAGTCCAGAGACTGCACTGGCACCACTGGGGATGCACTGCACTGACTCCAGAGAGTGCACTGGCTCCACTGCGGATGCAGTGCAGTGAGTCCAGAGAGTGCACTGGCACCACTGGGGATGCAGTGCAGTGAGTCCAGAGAGGGCAGTGGCACCACTGGGGATGCACTGCAGTGAGTCCAGAGATTGCACTGGCACGACTGGGGATGCAGTGCAGTGAGTCCAGAGACTGCACTGGCACCATTGGGGATGCACTGCAGTGAGTCCAGAGACTGCACTGGCACCACTGGGGATGCACTGCACTGACTCCAGAGAGTGCACTGGCTCCACTGCGGATGCAGTGCAGTGAATCCAGAGAGTGCACTGGCACCACTGAGGATGCACTGCAGTGAGTCCAGAGAGTGCACTGGCACCACTTCGGATGCACTGCAGTGAGTCCAGAGAGTGCACTGGCACCACTGGGGATGCAGTGCAGTGAGTCCAGAGGGTTCACTGGCACCACTGGGGATGCACTGCACTGAGTCCAGAGAGTGCACTGGCACCACTGGGGATGCAGTGCAGTGAGTCCACAGAGTGCACTGGCACCACAGGGGATGCACTGCAGTGAGTCCAGAGAGTGCACTGGCACCACTCGGGATGCACTGCAGTGAGTCCAGAGAGTGCAGTGGCACTCCTCGGAATGCACTGCAGTGAGTCCAGAGAGTGCACTGGCACTCCTCGGAATGCACTGCATTGAGTCCATAGAGTGCACAGGCACCATTGGGGATGCAGTGCAGTGAGTCCAGAGAGTGCACTGGTACCACTGGGGATGCAGTGCAGTGAGTCCAGAGAGTGCACTGGCACCAGTGGGGATGCAGTGCAGTGAATCCAGAGAGTGCACTGGCACCACTGGGGATGCAGTGCAGTGAGTCCAGAGAGTGCACTGGCACCACTGGGGATGCAGTGCAGTGAATCCAGAGAGTGCACTGGCAACACTGGGGATGCAGTGCAGTGAGTCCAGAGAGTGCACTGGCACCACTGGGGATGCAGTGCAGTGAGTCCAGAGAGTGCACTGGCACCACTGGGGATGCAGTGCAGTGAGTCCAGAGAGTGCACTGGCAACACTAGGGATGCATTGCATTGAGTCCAGAGAGTGCACTGGCACCACTGAGGATGCAGTGCAGTGAGTCCAGAGAGTGCACTGGCACCACTGGGGATGCAGTGCAATGAATCCAGAGAGTGCACTGGCACCACTGGGGATGCAGTGCAGTGAGTCCAGTGAGTGCACTGGCACCACTGGGGATGCAGTGCAGTGAATCCAGAGAGTGCACTGGCACCACTGGGCATGCAGTGCAGTGAGCCCAGAGAGTGCACTGGCACCACTGGGGATGCAGGGCAGTGAGTCCAGAGAGTGCACTGGCACCACTGGGGATGCACTGCAGTGAGTCCAGAGATTGCACTGGCACCAGTGGGGATGCAGTGCAGTGAATCCAGAGAGTGCACTGGCACCACTGGGGATGCAGTGCAGTGAGTCCAGAGAGTGCACATGCACCAGTGGGGATTCAAGGCAGTTAGTCCAGAGAATGCACTGGCAACACTGGGGATGCAGTGCAGTGAGTCCAGAGAGTGCACTGGCACCACTGGGGATGCACTGCAGTGAGTCCAGAGAGTGCACTGGCACCATTGGGGATTCAATGCAGTTAGTCCAGAGACTGCAGTGGCACCACTGGCAATGCACTGCATTGAGTCCAGAGAGTGCACTGGCACCACTGGGGATGCAGTGCAGTGAGTCCAGAGAGTGCACTGGCACCAGTGGGGATGCAGTGCAGTGAATCCAGAGAGTGCACTGGCACCACTGGGAATGCAGTGCAGTGAGTCCAGAGAGTGCACAGGCACCACAGGGGATGCAGTGCAGTGAGTCCAGAGAGTGCACTGGCACCACTGGGGATGCAGTGCAGTGAGTCCAGAGAGTGCACTGGCACCACTGGGGATGCACTGCACTGAGTCCAGAGAGTGCACTGGCACCACTGGGGATGCAGTGCAGTGAGTCCAGAGAGTGCACTGGCACCACAGGGAATGCAGTGCAGTGAGTCCAGAGAGTGCACTGGCACCACTGGGGATGCACTGCAGAAACTCCAGAGAGTGCACTGGCACCACTGCGGATGCAGTGCAGTGAGTCCAGAGAGTGCACTGGCACCACTGGGGATGCAGTGCAGTGAGTCCATAGAGTGCACTGGCACCACAGGGGATGCACTGCAGTGAGTCCAGAGAGTGCACTGGCACCACTGGGGATGCAGTGCAGTGAGTCCAGAGAGTGCACTGGCACCACTCGGGATGCACTGCAGTGAGTCCAGAGAGTGCACTGGCACTCCTCGGAATGCACTGCGTTGAGCCCATAGAGTGCACAGGCACCATTGGGGATGCAGTGCAGTGAGTCCAGAGAGTGCACTGGCACCACTGGGGATGCAGTGCAGTGAATCCAGAGAGTGCACTGGAACCACTGGGGATGCAGTGCAGTGAGTCCAGAGAGTGCACTGGCACCACTTGGGATTCAATGCAGTTAGTCCAGAGAATGCACTGGCAACACTGGGGATGCAGTGCAGTGAGTCCAGAGAGTGCACCGGCACCACTTGGGATGCAGTGCAGTGAGTCCAGAGAGCGCACCGGCACCACTGGGGATGCAGTGCAGTGAGTCCAGAGAGTGCACTGGCACCACTGGGGATGCAGTGCAGTGAGTCCAGAGAGTGCACTGGCACCACTGGGGATGCAGCGCAGTGACTCCAGAGAGTGCACTGGCACCACTTCGGATGCACTGCAGTGAGTCCAGAGAGTGCACTGGCACCACTGGGGATGCAGTGCAGTGAGTCCAGAGGGTTCACTGGCACCACTGGGGATGCACTGCACTGAGTCCAGAGAGTGCACTGGCACCACTGGGGATGCAGTGCAGTGAGTCCACAGAGTGCACTGGCACCACAGGGGATGCACTGCAGTGAGTCCAGAGAGTGCACTGGCACCACTGGGGATGCAGTGCAGTGAGTCCAGAGAGTGCAGTGGCACCACTAGGGATGCACTGCAGTGAGTCCAGAGAGTGCACTGGCACTCCTCGGAATGCACTGCATTGAGTCCATAGAGTGCACAGGCACCATTGGGGATGCAGTGCAGTGAGTCCAGAGAGTGCACTGGTACCACTGGGGATGCAGTGCAGTGAGTCCAGAGAGTGCACTGGCACCAGTGGGGATGCAGTGCAGTGAATCCAGAGAGTGCACTGGCACCACTGGGGATGCAGTGCAGTGAGTCCAGAGAGTGCACTGGCACCACTGGGGATGCAGTGCAGTGAGTCCAGAGAGTGCACAGGCACCAGTGGGGATGCAGTGCAGTGAATCCAGAGAGTGCACTGGCAACACTGGGGATGCAGTGCAGTGAGTCCAGAGAGTGCACTGGCACCACTCGGGATGCACTGCAGTGAGTCCAGAGAGTGCACTGGCACCACTGGGGATGCAGTGCAGTGAGTCCAGAGAGTGCACTGGCAACACTAGGGATGCATTGCATTGAGTCCAGAGAGTGCACTGGCACCACTGAGGATGCACTGCAGTGAGTCCAGAGAGTGCACTGGCACCACTGGGGATGCAGTGCAATGAATCCAGAGAGTGCACTGGCACCACTGGGGATGCAGTGCAGTGAGTCCAGTGAGTGCACTGGCACCACTGGGGATGCAGTGCAGTGAATCCAGAGAGTGCACTGGCACCACTGGGCATGCAGTGCAGTGAGCCCAGAGAGTGCACTGGCACCACTGGGGATGCAGGGCAGTGAGTCCAGAGAGTGCACTGGCACCACTGGGGATGCACTGCAGTGAGTCCAGAGATTGCACTGGCACCAGTGGGGATGCAGTGCAGTGAATCCAGAGAGTGCACTGGCACCACTGGGGATGCAGTGCAGTGAGTCCAGAGAGTGCACATGCACCAGTGGGGATTCAAGGCAGTTAGTCCAGAGAATGCACTGGCAACACTGGGGATGCAGTGCAGTGAGTCCAGAGAGTGCACTGGCACCACTGGGGATGCACTGCAGTGAGTCCAGAGAGTGCACTGGTACCATTGGGGATTCAATGCAGTTAGTCCAGAGAATGCAGTGGCACCACTGGCAATGCACTGCATTGAGTCCAGAGAGTGCACTGGCACCACTGGGGATGCAGTGCAGTGAGTCCAGAGAGTGCACTGGCACCAGTGGGGATGCAGTGCAGTGAATCCAGAGAGTGCACTGGCACCACTGGGAATGCAGTGCAGTGAGTCCAGAGAGTGCACAGGCACCACAGGGGATGCAGTGCAGTGAGTCCAGAGAGTGCACTGGCACCACTCGGGATGCAGTGCAGTGAGTCCAGAGAGTGCACTGGCACCACTGGGGATGCACTGCACTGAGTCCAGAGAGTGCACTGGCACCACTGGGGATGCAGTGCAGTGAGTCCAGAGAGTGCACTGGCACCACAGGGAATGCAGTGCAGTGAGTCCAGAGAGTGCACTGGCACCACTGGGGATGCACTGCAGTGACTCCAGAGAGTGCACTGGCACCACTGCGGATGCAGTGCAGTGAGTCCAGAGAGTGCACTGGCACCACTGGGGATGCAGTGCAGTGAGTCCATAGAGTGCACTGGCACCACAGGGGATGCACTGCAGTGAGTCCAGAGAGTGCACTGGCACCACTGGGGATGCAGTGCAGTGAGTCCAGAGAGTGCACTGGCACCACTCGGGATGCACTGCAGTGAGTCCAGAGAGTGCACTGGCACTCCTCGGAATGCACTGCGTTGAGCCCATAGAGTGCACAGGCACCATTGGGGATGCAGTGCAGTGAGTCCAGAGAGTGCACTGGCACCACTGGGGATGCAGTGCAGTGAATCCAGAGAGTGCACTGGAACCACTGGGGATGCAGTGCAGTGAGTCCAGAGAGTGCACTGGCACCACTTGGGATTCAATGCAGTTAGTCCAGAGAATGCACTGGCAACACTGGGGATGCAGTGCAGTGAGTCCAGAGAGTGCACCGGCACCACTTGGGATGCAGTGCAGTGAGTCCAGAGAGTGCACCGGCACCACTGGGGATGCAGTGCAGTGAGTCCAGAGAGTACACTGGCACCACTGGGGATGCAGTGCAGTGAGTCCAGAGAGTGCACTGGCAACACTAGGGATGCATTGCATTGAGTCCAGAGAGTGCACTGGCACCACTGGCGATGCACTGCAGTGAGTCCAGAGAGTGCACTGGCACCACTGGGGATGCAGTGCAATGAATCCAGAGAGTGCACTGGCACCACTGGGGATGCAGTGCAGTGAGTCCAGTGAGTGCACTGGCACCACTGGGGATGCAGTGCAGTGAATCCAGAGAGTGCACTGGCACGACTGGGCATGCAGTGCAGTGAGCCCAGAGAGTGCACTGGCACCACTGGGGATGCAGTGCAGTGAATCCAGAGAGTGCACTGGCACTACTGGGGATGCAGGGCAGTGAGTCCAGAGAGTGCACTGGCACCACTGGGGATGCACTGCAGTGAGTCCAGAGAGTGCACTGGCACCAGTGGGGATGCAGTGCAGTGAATCCAGAGAGTGCACTGGCACCATTGGGGATGCAGTGCAGTGAGTCCAGAGAGTGCACTGGCACCAGTGGGGATTCAAGGCAGTTAGTCCAGAGAATGCACTGGCAACACTGGGGATGCAGTGCAGTGAGTCCAGAGAGTGCACTGGCACCACTGGGGATGCACTGCAGTGAGTCCAGAGAGTGCACTGGCACCAGTGGGGATTCAATGCAGTTAGTCCAGAGAATGCACTGGCACCACTGGCGATGCACTGCATTGAGTCCAGAGAGTGCACTGGCACCACTGGGGATGCAGTGCAGTGAGTCCAGAGAGTGCACTGGCACCAGTGGGGATGCAGTGCAGTGAATCCAGAGAGTGCACTGGCACCACTGGGGATGCAGTGCAGTGAGTCCAGAGAGTGCACAGGCACCACAGGGGATGCACTGCAGTGAGTCCAGAGAGTGCACTGGCACCACTGGGGATGCAGTGCAGTGAGTCCAGAGAGTGCACTGGCACCACTGGCGATGCACTGCAGTGAGTCCAGAGAGTGCTCTGTCACCAGTGGAGATGCAGTGCAGTGAATCCAGAGAGTGCACTGGCACCACTGGGGATGCAGTGCAGTGAGTCCAGAGAGTGCACCTGCACCAGTGGGGATTCAATGCAGTTAGTCCAGAGAATGCACTGGCACCACTGGGGATGCAGTGCAGTGAGTCCAGAGAGTGCACTGGCAACACTAGGGATGCATTGCATTGAGTCCAGAGAGTGCACTGGCACCACTGAGGATGCACTGCAGTGAGTCCAGAGAGTGCACTGGCACCACTGGGGATGCAGTGCAATGAATCCAGAGAGTGCACTGGCACCAGTGGTGATGCAGTGCAGTGAGTCCAGTGAGTGCACTGGCACCACTGGGGATGCAGTGCAGTGAGTCCAGAGAGTGCACTGGCACCACTCGGGATGCACTGCGTTGAGCCCATAGAGTGCACAGGCACCATTGGGGATGCAGTGCAGTGAGTCCAGAGAGTGCACTGGCACCACTGGGGATGCAGTGCAGTGAATCCAGAGAGTGCACTGGAACCACTGGGGATGCAGTGCAGTGAGTCCAGAGAGTGCACTGGCACCACTTGGGATTCAATGCAGTTAGTCCAGAGAATGCACTGGCAACACTGGGGATGCAGTGCAGTGAGTCCAGAGAGTGCACCGGCACCACTTGGGATGCAGTGCAGTGAGTCCAGAGAGTGCACCGGCACCACTGGGGATGCAGTGCAGTGAGTCCAGAGAGTACACTGGCACCACTGGGGATGCAGTGCAGTGAGTCCAGAGAGTGCACTGGCAACACTAGGGATGCATTGCATTGAGTCCAGAGAGTGCACTGGCACCACTGGCGATGCACTGCAGTGAGTCCAGAGAGTGCACTGGCACCACTGGGGATGCAGTGCAATGAATCCAGAGAGTGCACTGGCACCACTGGGGATGCAGTGCAGTGAGTCCAGTGAGTGCACTGGCACCACTGGGGATGCAGTGCAGTGAATCCAGAGAGTGCACTGGCACCACTGGGCATGCAGTGCAGTGAGCCCAGAGAGTGCACTGGCACCACTGGGGATGCAGTGCAGTGAATCCAGAGAGTGCACTGGCACTACTGGCGATGCAGGGCAGTGAGTCCAGAGAGTGCACTGGAACAACTGGGGATGCACTGCAGTGAGTCCAGAGAGTGCACTGGCACCAGTGGGGATGCAGTGCAGTGAATCCAGAGAGTGCACTGGCACCATTGGGGATGCAGTGCAGTGAGTCCAGAGAGTGCACTGGCACCAGTGGGGATTCAAGGCAGTTAGTCCAGAGAATGCACTGGCAACACTGGGGATGCAGTGCAGTGAGTCCAGAGAGTGCACTGGCACCACTGGGGATGCACTGCAGTGAGTCCAGAGAGTGCACTGGCACCAGTGGGGATTCAATGCAGTTAGTCCAGAGAATGCACTGGCACCACTGGCGATGCAGTGCAGTGAGTCCAGAGAGTGCACAGGCACCACTGGCAATGCACTGCATTGAGTCCAGAGAGTGCACTGGCACCACTGGGGATGCAGTGCAGTGAGTCCAGAGAGTGCACTGGCACCAGTGGGGATGCAGTGCAGTGAATCCAGAGAGTGCACTGGCACCACTGGGAATGCAGTGCAGTGAGTCCAGAGAGTGCACAGGCACCACAGGGGATGCAGTGCAGTGAGTCCAGAGAGTGCACTGGCACCACTGGGGATGCAGTGCAGTGAGTCCAGAGAGTGCACTGGCACCACTGGGGATGCACTGCACTGAGTCCAGAGAGTGCACTGGCACCACTGGGGATGCAGTGCAGTGAGTCCAGAGAGTGCACTGGCACCACAGGGAATGCAGTGCAGTGAGTCCAGAGAGTGCACTGGCACCACTGGGGATGCACTGCAGTGACTCCAGAGAGTGCACTGGCACCACTGCGGATGCAGTGCAGTGAGTCCAGAGAGTGCACTGGCACTCCTCGGAATGCACTGCGTTGAGCCCATAGAGTGCACAGGCACCATTGGGGATGCAGTGCAGTGAGTCCAGAGAGTGCACTGGCACCACTGGGGATGCAGTGCAGTGAATCCAGAGAGTGCACTGGAACCACTGGGGATGCAGTGCAGTGAGTCCAGAGAGTGCACTGGCACCACTTGGGATTCAATGCAGTTAGTCCAGAGAATGCACTGGCAACACTGGGGATGCAGTGCAGTGAGTCCAGAGAGTGCACCGGCACCACTTGGGATGCAGTGCAGTGAGTCCAGAGAGTGCACCGGCACCACTGGGGATGCAGTGCAGTGAGTCCAGAGAGTACACTGGCACCACTGGGGATGCAGTGCAGTGAGTCCAGAGAGTGCACTGGCAACACTAGGGATGCATTGCATTGAGTCCAGAGAGTGCACTGGCACCACTGGCGATGCACTGCAGTGAGTCCAGAGAGTGCACTGGCACCACTGGGGATGCAGTGCAATGAATCCAGAGAGTGCACTGGCACCACTGGGGATGCAGTGCAGTGAGTCCAGTGAGTGCACTGGCACCACTGGGGATGCAGTGCAGTGAATCCAGAGAGTGCACTGGCACCACTGGGCATGCAGTGCAGTGAGCCCAGAGAGTGCACTGGCACCACTGGGGATGCAGTGCAGTGAATCCAGAGAGTGCACTGGCACTACTGGGGATGCAGGGCAGTGAGTCCAGAGAGTGCACTGGCACCACTGGGGATGCACTGCAGTGAGTCCAGAGAGTGCACTGGCACCAGTGGGGATGCAGTGCAGTGAATCCAGAGAGTGCACTGGCACCATTGGGGATGCAGTGCAGTGAGTCCAGAGAGTGCACTGGCACCAGTGGGGATTCAAGGCAGTTAGTCCAGAGAATGCACTGGCAACACTGGGGATGCAGTGCAGTGAGTCCAGAGAGTGCACTGGCACCACTGGGGATGCACTGCAGTGAGTCCAGAGAGTGCACTGGCACCAGTGGGGATTCAATGCAGTTAGTCCAGAGAATGCACTGGCACCACTGGCGATGCACTGCATTGAGTCCAGAGAGTGCACTGGCACCACTGGGGATGCAGTGCAGTGAGTCCAGAGAGTGCACTGGCACCAGTGGGGATGCAGTGCAGTGAATCCAGAGAGTGCACTGGCACCACTGGGGATGCAGTGCAGTGAGTCCAGAGAGTGCACAGGCACCACAGGGGATGCAGTGCAGTGAGTCCAGAGAGTGCACTGGCACCACTGGGGATGCAGTGCAGTGAGTCCAGAGAGTGCACTGGCACCACTGGCGATGCACTGCAGTGAGTCCAGAGAGTGCTCTGTCACCAGTGGAGATGCAGTGCAGTGAATCCAGAGAGTGCACTGGCACCACTGGGGATGCAGTGCAGTGAGTCCAGAGAGTGCACCTGCACCAGTGGGGATTCAATGCAGTTAGTCCAGAGAATGCACTGGCACCACTGGGGATGCAGTGCAGTGAGTCCAGAGAGTGCACTGGCAACACTAGGGATGCATTGCATTGAGTCCAGAGAGTGCACTGGCACCACTGAGGATGCACTGCAGTGAGTCCAGAGAGTGCACTGGCACCACTGGGGATGCAGTGCAATGAATCCAGAGAGTGCACTGGCACCAGTGGGGATGCAGTGCAGTGAGTCCAGTGAGTGCACTGGCACCACTGGGGATGCAGTGCAGTGAATCCAGAGAGTGCACTGGCACTCCTCGGAATGCACTGCGTTGAGCCCATAGAGTGCACAGGCACCATTGGGGATGCAGTGCAGTGAGTCCAGAGAGTGCACTGGCACCACTGGGGATGCAGTGCAGTGAATCCAGAGAGTGCACTGGAACCACTGGGGATGCAGTGCAGTGAGTCCAGAGAGTGCACTGGCACCACTTGGGATTCAATGCAGTTAGTCCAGAGAATGCACTGGCAACACTGGGGATGCAGTGCAGTGAGTCCAGAGAGTGCACCGGCACCACTTGGGATGCAGTGCAGTGAGTCCAGAGAGTGCACCGGCACCACTGGGGATGCAGTGCAGTGAGTCCAGAGAGTACACTGGCACCACTGGGGATGCAGTGCAGTGAGTCCAGAGAGTGCACTGGCAACACTAGGGATGCATTGCATTGAGTCCAGAGAGTGCACTGGCACCACTGGCGATGCACTGCAGTGAGTCCAGAGAGTGCACTGGCACCACTGGGGATGCAGTGCAATGAATCCAGAGAGTGCACTGGCACCACTGGGGATGCAGTGCAGTGAGTCCAGTGAGTGCACTGGCACCACTGGGGATGCAGTGCAGTGAATCCAGAGAGTGCACTGGCACCACTGGGCATGCAGTGCAGTGAGCCCAGAGAGTGCACTGGCACCACTGGGGATGCAGTGCAGTGAATCCAGAGAGTGCACTGGCACTACTGGGGATGCAGGGCAGTGAGTCCAGAGAGTGCACTGGCACCACTGGGGATGCACTGCAGTGAGTCCAGAGAGTGCACTGGCACCAGTGGGGATGCAGTGCAGTGAATCCAGAGAGTGCACTGGCACCATTGGGGATGCAGTGCAGTGAGTCCAGAGAGTGCACTGGCACCAGTGGGGATTCAAGGCAGTTAGTCCAGAGAATGCACTGGCAACACTGGGGATGCAGTGCAGTGAGTCCAGAGAGTGCACTGGCACCACTGGGGATGCACTGCAGTGAGTCCAGAGAGTGCACTGGCACCAGTGGGGATTCAATGCAGTTAGTCCAGAGAATGCACTGGCACCACTGGCGATGCACTGCATTGAGTCCAGAGAGTGCACTGGCACCACTGGGGATGCAGTGCAGTGAGTCCAGAGAGTGCACTGGCACCAGTGGGGATGCAGTGCAGTGAATCCAGAGAGTGCACTGGCACCACTGGGGATGCAGTGCAGTGAGTCCAGAGAGTGCACAGGCACCACAGGGGATGCAGTGCAGTGAGTCCAGAGAGTGCACTGGCACCACTGGGGATGCAGTGCAGTGAGTCCAGAGAGTGCACTGGCACCACTGGCGATGCACTGCAGTGAGTCCAGAGAGTGCTCTGTCACCAGTGGGGATGCAGTGCAGTGAATCCAGAGAGTGCACTGGCACCACTGGGGATGCAGTGCAGTGAGTCCAGAGAGTGCACCTGCACCAGTGGGGATTCAATGCAGTTAGTCCAGAGAATGCACTGGCACCACTGGGGATGCAGTGCAGTGAGTCCAGAGAGTGCACTGGCAACACTAGGGATGCATTGCATTGAGTCCAGAGAGTGCACTGGCACCACTGAGGATGCACTGCAGTGAGTCCAGAGAGTGCACTGGCACCACTGGGGATGCAGTGCAATGAATCCAGAGAGTGCACTGGCACCACTGGGGATGCAGTGCAGTGAGTCCAGTGAGTGCACTGGCACCACTGGGGATGCAGTGCAGTGAATCCAGAGAGTGCACTGGCACCACTGGGCATGCAGTGCAGTGAGCCCAGAGAGTGCACTGGCACCACTGGGGATGCAGTGCAGTGAATCCAGAGAGTGCACTGGCACCACTGGGGATGCAGGGCAGTGAGTCCATAGAGTGCACTGGCACCACTGGGGATGCACTGCAGTGAGTCCAGAGAGTGCACTGGCACCGGTGGGGATGCAGTGCAGTGAATCCAGAGAGTGCACTGGCACCACTGGGGATGCAGTGCAGTGAGTCCAGAGAGTGCACCTGCACCAGTGGGGATTCAAGGCAGTTAGTCCAGAGAATGCACTGGCAACACTGGGGATGCAGTGCAGTGAGTCCAGAGAGTGCACTGGCACCACTGGGGATGCACTGCAGTGAGTCCAGAGAGTGCACTGGCACCAGTGGGGATTCAATGCAGTTAGTCCAGAGAATGCACTGGCACCACTGGCAATGCACTGCATTGAGTCCAGAGAGTGCACTGGCACCACTGGGGATGCAGTGCAGTGAGTCCAGAGAGTGCACTGGCACCACTGGGGATGCAGTGCAGTGAATCCAGAGAGTGCACTGGCACCACTGGGAATGCAGTGCAGTGAGTCCAGAGAGTGCACAGGCACCACAGGGGATGCAGTGCAGTGAGTCCAGAGAGTGCACTGGCACCACTGGGGATGCAGTGCAGTGAGTCCAGAGAGTGCACTGGCACCACTGGCGATGCACTGCAGTGAGTCCAGAGAGTGCACTGGCACCACTGGGGATGCACTGCACTGAGTCCAGAGAGTGCACTGGCACCACTGGGGATGCAGTGCAGTGAGTCCAGAGAGTGCACTGGCACCACAGGGAATGCAGTGCAGTGGGTCCAGAGAGTGCACTGGCAACACTGGGGATGCACTGCAGTGACTCCAGAGAGTGCACTGGCACCACTGCGGATGCACTGCAGTGAGTCCAGAGAGTGCACTGGCACCACTGGGGATGCAGTGCAGTGAGTCCATAGAGTGCACTGGCACCACAGGGGATGCACTGCAGTGAGTCCAGAGAGTGCACTGGCACCACTGGGGATGCAGTGCAGTGAGTCCAGAGAGTGCACTGGCACCACTCGGGATGCACTGCAGTGAGTCCAGAGAGTGCACTGGCACTCCTCGGAATGCACTGCGTTGAGCCCATAGAGTGCACAGGCACCATTGGGGATGCAGTGCAGTGAGTCCAGAGAGTGCACTGGCACCACTGGGGATGCAGTGCAGTGAATCCAGAGAGTGCACTGGAACCACTGGGGATGCAGTGCAGTGAGTCCAGAGAGTGCACTGGCACCACTTGGGATTCAATGCAGTTAGTCCAGAGAATGCACTGGCAACACTGGGGATGCAGTGCAGTGAGTCCAGAGAGTGCACCGGCACCACTGGGGATGCAGTGCAGTGAGTCCACAGAGTGCACCGGCACCACTGGGGATGCAGTGCAGTGAGTCCAGAGAGTGCACTGGCACCACTGGGGATGCAGTGCAGTGAGTCCAGAGAGTGCACTGGCAACACTAGGGATGCATTGCATTGAGTCCAGAGAGTGCACTGGCACCACTGGCGATGCACTGCAGTGAGTCCAGAGAGTGCACTGGCACCACTGGGGATGCAGTGCAATGAATCCAGAGAGTGCACTGGCACCACTGGGGATGCAGTGCAGTGAGTCCAGTGAGTGCACTGGCACCACTGGGGATGCAGTGCAGTGAATCCAGAGAGTGCACTGGCACCACTGGGCATGCAGTGCAGTGAGCCCAGAGAGTGCACTGGCACCACTGGGGATGCAGTGCAGTGAATCCAGAGAGTGCACTGGCACTACTGGGGATGCAGGGCAGTGAGTCCAGAGAGTGCACTGGCACCACTGGGGATGCACTGCAGTGAGTCCAGAGAGTGCACTGGCACCAGTGGGGATGCAGTGCAGTGAATCCAGAGAGTGCACTGGCACCACTGGGGATGCAGTGCAGTGAGTCCAGAGAGTGCACTGGCACCAGTGGGGATTCAAGGCAGTTAGTCCAGAGAATGCACTGGCACCAGTGGGGATTCAATGCAGTTAGTCCAGAGAATGCACTGGCACCACTGGGGATGCAGTGCAGTGAGTCCAGAGAGTGCACTGGCACCACTGGGGATGCAGTGCAGTGAGTCCAGAGAGTGCACTGGCACCAGTGGGGATGCACTGCAGTGAATCCAGAGAGTGCACTGGCACCACTGGGAATGCAGTGCAGTGAGTCCAGAGAGTGCACAGGCACCACAGGGGATGCAGTGCAGTGAGTCCAGAGAGTGCACTGGCACCACTGGGGATGCAGTGCAGTGAGTCCAGAGAGTGCACTGGCACCACTGGCGATGCACTGCAGTGAGTCCAGAGAGTGCTCTGTCACCAGTGGGGATGCAGTGCAGTGAGTCCAGAGAGTGCACTGGCACCACTGGGGATGCAGTGCAGTGAGTCCAGAGAGTGCACCTGCACCAGTGGGGATTCAAGGCAGTTAGTCCAGAGAATGCACTGGCAACACTGGGGATGCAGTGCAGTGAGTCCAGAGAGTGCACTGGCACCACTGGGGATGCACTGCAGTGACTCCAGAGAGTGCACTGGCACCAGTGGGGATTCAATGCAGTTAGTCCAGAGAATGCAGTGGCACCACTGGCAATGCACTGCATTGAGTCCAGAGAGTGCACTGGCACCAGTGGGGATGCAGTGCAGTGAGTCCAGAGAGTGCACTGGCACCAGTGGGGATGCAGTGCAGTGAATCCAGAGAGTGCACTGGCACCACAGGGAATGCAGTGCAGTGCGTCCAGAGAGTGCACAGGCACCACAGGGGATGCAGTGCAGTGAGTCCAGAGAGTGCACTGGCACCACTGGGGATGCAGTGCAGTGAGTCCAGAGAGTGCACTGGCACCACAGGGAATGCAGTGCAGTGAGTCCAGAGAGTGCACTGGCACCACTGGGGATGCACTGCAGTGACTCCAGAGAGTGCACTGGCACCACTGCGGATGCACTGCAGTGAGTCCAGAGAGTGCACTGGCACCACTGGGGATGCAGTGCAGTGAGTCCATAGAGTGCACTGGCACCACAGGTGATGCACTGCAGTGAGTCCAGAGAGTGCACTGGCACCACTGGGGATGCAGTGCAGTGAGTCCAGAGAGTGCACTGGCACCACTCGGGATGCACTGCAGTGAGTCCAGAGAGTGCACTGGCACTCCTCGGAATGCACTGCGTTGAGTCCATAGAGTGCACAGGCACCATTGGGGATGCACTGCAGTGAGTCCAGAGAGTGCACTGGCACCACTGGGGATGCACTGCAGTGAGTCCAGAGAGTGCACTGGCACTACTGGGGATGCACTGCAGTGAGTCCGCAGAGTGCACTGGCACCACTGGGGATGCAGTGCAGTGAGTCCAGAGAGTGCACTGGCACCACTGGGGATGCACTGCAGTGAATCCAGAGAGTGCACTGGCACCAGTGGGGATTCAAGGCAGTTAGTCCAGAGAATCCACTGGCAACACTGGGGATGCAGTGCAGTGAGTCCAGAGAGTGCACTGGCACCACTGGGGATGCACTGCAGTGAGTCCAGAGAGTGCACTGGCACCAGTGGGGATTCAATGCAGTTAGTCCAGAGAATGCACTGGCACCACTGGCGATGCACTGCATTGAGTCCAGAGAGTGCACTGGCACCACTGGGGATGCAGTGCAGTGAGTCCAGAGAGTGCACTGGCACCAGTGGGGATGCAGTGCAGTGAATCCAGAGAGTGCACTGGCACCACTGGGGATGCAGTGCAGTGAGTCCAGAGAGTGCACAGGCACCACTGGGGATGCAGTGCAGTGAGTCCAGAGAGTGCACTGGCACCACTCGGGATGCACTGCAGTGAGTCCAGAGAGTGCACTGGCACCACTGGCGATGCACTGCAGTGAGTCCAGAGAGTGCTCTGTCACCACTGGGGATGCAGCGCAGTGACTCCAGAGAGTGCACTGGCACCACTGGGGATGCAGTGCAGTGAGTCCAGAGAGTGCACTGGAACCACTGGGGATGCAGTGCAGTGAGTCCAGAGAGTGCACTGGCAACACTGGGGATGCAGTGCAGTGAGTCCAGAGAGTGCACTGGCACCACTGGGGATGCAGCGCAGTGACTCCAGAGAGTGCACTGGCACCACTTCGGATGCACTGCAGTGAGTCCAGAGAGTGCACTGGCACCACTGGGGATGCAGTGCAGTGAGTCCAGAGGGTTCACTGGCACCACTGGGGATGCAGTGCAGTGAGTCCAGAGAGTGCACTGGCACCACTGGGGATGCAGTGCAGTGAGTCCAGAGAGTGCACGGGCACCACAGGGAATGCAATGCAGTGAGTCCAGAGAGTGCACTGGCACCACTGGGGATGCACTTCAGTGACTCCAGAGAGTGCACTGGCACCAGTGGGGATGCACTGCAGTGAGTCCAGAGAGTGCACTGGCACCACTGGGGATGCAGTGCAGTGAGTCCAGAGAGTACACTGGCACCACTGGGGATGCAGTGCAGTGAGTCCAGAGAGTGCACTGGCACCATTGGGGATGCAGTGCAGTGAATCCAGAGAGTGCACTGGCAATATTAGGGATGCATTGCATTGAGTACAGAGAGTGCACTGGCACCACTGGGGATGCACTGCAGTGAGTCCAGAGAGTGCACTGGCACCACAGGGGATGCAGTGCAGTGAGTCCAGAGAGTGCACTGGCACCACTCTGGATGCAGAGCAGTAACTCCAGAGAGTGCACTGGCACCACTGGGGATGCAGTGCAGTGAGTCCAGAGAGTGCACTGGCACCACTGGGGATGCATTGCAGTGAGTCCAGAGAGTGCACTGGCACCACCTGGGGTGCCGTGCAGTGAGTCCAGAGAGTGCACTGTCACCACTGGGGATGCAGTGCAGTGAGTCCAGAGAGTGCACTGGCACCACTGGGGATGCAGTGCAGTGAGTCCAGAGAGTGCACTGGCACCACTCGGGATGCAGTGCACTGAATCCAGAGAGTGCACTGGCAACATTAGGGATGCATTGCATTGAGTGCAGAGAGTGCACTGGCACCACTGGCGATGCACTGCAGTGAGTCCAGAGAGTGCACTGGCACCACTGGGGATGCACTGCAGTGAGTCCAGAGAGTGCACTGGAACCACTGGGGATGCACTGCAGTGAGTCCAGAGAGTGCACTGGAACCACTGGGGATGCACTGCAGTGAGTCCAGAGAGTGCACTGGCACCAGTGGGGATGCAGTGCAGTGAATCCAGAGAGTGCACTGGCACCATTGGGGATGCAGTGCAGTGAGTCCAGAGAGTGCACTGGCACCAGTGGGGATTCAAGGCAGTTAGTCCAGAGAATGCACTGGCAACACTGGGGATGCAGTGCAGTGAGTCCAGAGAGTGCACTGGCACCACTGGGGATGCACTGCAGTGAGTCCAGAGAGTGCACTGGCACCAGTGGGGATTCAATGCAGTTAGTCCAGAGAATGCACTGGCACCACTGGCGATGCACTGCATTGAGTCCAGAGAGTGCACTGGCACCACTGGGGATGCAGTGCAGTGAGTCCAGAGAGTGCACTGGCACCAGTGGGGATGCAGTGCAGTGAATCCAGAGAGTGCACTGGCACCACTGGGGATGCAGTGCAGTGAGTCCAGAGAGTGCACAGGCACCACAGGGGATGCAGTGCAGTGAGTCCAGAGAGTGCACTGGCACCACTGGGGATGCAGTGCAGTGAGTCCAGAGAGTGCACTGGCACCACTGGCGATGCACTGCAGTGAGTCCAGAGAGTGCTCTGTCACCAGTGGAGATGCAGTGCAGTGAATCCAGAGAGTGCACTGGCACCACTGGGGATGCAGTGCAGTGAGTCCAGAGAGTGCACCTGCACCAGTGGGGATTCAATGCAGTTAGTCCAGAGAATGCACTGGCACCACTGGGGATGCAGTGCAGTGAGTCCAGAGAGTGCACTGGCAACACTAGGGATGCATTGCATTGAGTCCAGAGAGTGCACTGGCACCACTGAGGATGCACTGCAGTGAGTCCAGAGAGTGCACTGGCACCACTGGGGATGCAGTGCAATGAATCCAGAGAGTGCACTGGCACCAGTGGGGATGCAGTGCAGTGAGTCCAGTGAGTGCACTGGCACCACTGGGGATGCAGTGCAGTGAATCCAGAGAGTGCACTGGCACTCCTCGGAATGCACTGCGTTGAGCCCATAGAGTGCACAGGCACCATTGGGGATGCAGTGCAGTGAGTCCAGAGAGTGCACTGGCACCACTGGGGATGCAGTGCAGTGAATCCAGAGAGTGCACTGGAACCACTGGGGATGCAGTGCAGTGAGTCCAGAGAGTGCACTGGCACCACTTGGGATTCAATGCAGTTAGTCCAGAGAATGCACTGGCAACACTGGGGATGCAGTGCAGTGAGTCCAGAGAGTGCACCGGCACCACTTGGGATGCAGTGCAGTGAGTCCAGAGAGTGCACCGGCACCACTGGGGATGCAGTGCAGTGAGTCCAGAGAGTACACTGGCACCACTGGGGATGCAGCGCAGTGAGTCCAGAGAGTGCACTGGCAACACTAGGGATGCATTGCATTGAGTCCAGAGAGTGCACTGGCACCACTGGCGATGCACTGCAGTGAGTCCAGAGAGTGCACTGGCACCACTGGGGATGCAGTGCAATGAATCCAGAGAGTGCACTGGCACCACTGGGGATGCAGTGCAGTGAGTCCAGTGAGTGCACTGGCACCACTGGGGATGCAGTGCAGTGAATCCAGAGAGTGCACTGGCACCACTGGGCATGCAGTGCAGTGAGCCCAGAGATTGCACTGGCACCACTGGGGATGCAGTGCAGTGAATCCAGAGAGTGCACTGGCACTACTGGGGATGCAGGGCAGTGAGTCCAGAGAGTGCACTGGCACCACTGGGGATGCACTGCAGTGAGTCCAGAGAGTGCACTGGCACCAGTGGGGATGCAGTGCAGTGAATCCAGAGAGTGCACTGGCACCATTGGGGATGCAGTGCAGTGAGTCCAGAGAGTGCACTGGCACCAGTGGGGATTCAAGGCAGTTAGTCCAGAGAATGCACTGGCAACACTGGGGATGCAGTGCAGTGAGTCCAGAGAGTGCACTGGCACCACTGGGGATGCACTGCAGTGAGTCCAGAGAGTGCACTGGCACCAGTGGGGATTCAATGCAGTTAGTCCAGAGAATGCACTGGCACCACTGGCGATGCAGTGCAGTGAGTCCAGAGAGTGCACAGGCACCACTGGCAATGCACTGCATTGAGTCCAGAGAGTGCACTGGCACCACTGGGGATGCAGTGCAGTGAGTCCAGAGAGTGCACTGGCACCAGTGGGGATGCAGTGCAGTGAGTCCAGAGAGTGCACTGGCACCACTTGGGATTCAATGCAGTTAGTCCAGAGAATGCACAGGCACCACAGGGGATGCAGTGCAGTGAGTCCAGAGAGTGCACCGGCACCACTTGGGATGCAGTGCAGTGAGTCCAGAGAGTGCACCGGCACCACTGGGGATGCAGTGCAGTGAGTCCAGAGAGTGCACTGGCACCACTGGGGATGCAGTGCAGTGAGTCCAGAGAGTGCACTGGCACCACAGGGAATGCAGTGCAGTGAGTCCAGAGAGTGCACTGGCACCACTGGGGATGCACTGCAGTGACTCCAGAGAGTGCACTGGCACCACTGCGGATGCAGTGCAGTGAGTCCAGAGAGTGCACTGGCACTCCTCGGAATGCACTGCGTTGAGCCCATAGAGTGCACAGGCACCATTGGGGATGCAGTGCAGTGAGTCCAGAGAGTGCACTGGCACCACTGGGGATGCAGTGCAGTGAATCCAGAGAGTGCACTGGAACCACTGGGGATGCAGTGCAGTGAGTCCAGAGAGTGCACTGGCACCACTTGGGATTCAATGCAGTTAGTCCAGAGAATGCACTGGCAACACTGGGGATGCAGTGCAGTGAGTCCAGAGAGTGCACCGGCACCACTTGGGATGCAGTGCAGTGAGTCCAGAGAGTGCACCGGCACCACTGGGGATGCAGTGCAGTGAGTCCAGAGAGTACACTGGCACCACTGGGGATGCAGTGCAGTGAGTCCAGAGAGTGCACTGGCAACACTAGGGATGCATTGCATTGAGTCCAGAGAGTGCACTGGCACCACTGGCGATGCACTGCAGTGAGTCCAGAGAGTGCACTGGCACCACTGGGGATGCAGTGCAATGAATCCAGAGAGTGCACTGGCACCACTGGGGATGCAGTGCAGTGAGTCCAGTGAGTGCACTGGCACCACTGGGGATGCAGTGCAGTGAATCCAGAGAGTGCACTGGCACCACTGGGCATGCAGTGCAGTGAGCCCAGAGAGTGCACTGGCACCACTGGGGATGCAGTGCAGTGAATCCAGAGAGTGCACTGGCACTACTGGGGATGCAGGGCAGTGAGTCCAGAGAGTGCACTGGCACCACTGGGGATGCACTGCAGTGAGTCCAGAGAGTGCACTGGCACCAGTGGGGATGCAGTGCAGTGAATCCAGAGAGTGCACTGGCACCATTGGGGATGCAGTGCAGTGAGTCCAGAGAGTGCACTGGCACCAGTGGGGATTCAAGGCAGTTAGTCCAGAGAATGCACTGGCAACACTGGGGATGCAGTGCAGTGAGTCCAGAGAGTGCACTGGCACCACTGGGGATGCACTGCAGTGAGTCCAGAGAGTGCACTGGCACCAGTGGGGATTCAATGCAGTTAGTCCAGAGAATGCACTGGCACCACTGGGGATGCAGTGCAATGAATCCAGAGAGTGCACTGGCACCAGTGGGGATGCAGTGCAGTGAGTCCAGAGAGTGCACTGGCACCAGTGGGGATGCAGTGCAGTGAATCCAGAGAGTGCACTGGCACCACTGGGGATGCAGTGCAGTGAGTCCAGAGAGTGCACAGGCACCACAGGGGATGCAGTGCAGTGAGTCCAGAGAGTGCACTGGCACCACTGGGGATGCAGTGCAGTGAGTCCAGAGAGTGCACTGGCACCACTGGCGATGCACTGCAGTGAGTCCAGAGAGTGCTCTGTCACCAGTGGAGATGCAGTGCAGTGAATCCAGAGAGTGCACTGGCACCACTGGGGATGCAGTGCAGTGAGTCCAGAGAGTGCACCTGCACCAGTGGGGATTCAATGCAGTTAGTCCAGAGAATGCACTGGCACCACTGGGGATGCAGTGCAGTGAGTCCAGAGAGTGCACTGGCAACACTAGGGATGCATTGCATTGAGTCCAGAGAGTGCACTGGCACCACTGAGGATGCACTGCAGTGAGTCCAGAGAGTGCACTGGCACCACTGGGGATGCAGTGCAATGAATCCAGAGAGTGCACTGGCACCAGTGGGGATGCAGTGCAGTGAGTCCAGTGAGTGCACTGGCACCACTGGGGATGCAGTGCAGTGAATCCAGAGAGTGCACTGGCACTCCTCGGAATGCACTGCGTTGAGCCCATAGAGTGCACAGGCACCATTGGGGATGCAGTGCAGTGAGTCCAGAGAGTGCACTGGCACCACTGGGGATGCAGTGCAGTGAATCCAGAGAGTGCACTGGAACCACTGGGGATGCAGTGCAGTGAGTCCAGAGAGTGCACTGGCACCACTGGGGATGCAGTGCAGTGAGTCCAGAGAGTGCACTGGCAACACTGGGGATGCAGTGCAGTGAGTCCAGAGAGTGCACCGGCACCACTTGGGATGCAGTGCAGTGAGTCCAGAGAGTGCACCGGCACCACTGGGGATGCAGTGCAGTGAGTCCAGAGAGTACACTGGCACCACTGGGGATGCAGTGCAGTGAGTCCAGAGAGTGCACTGGCAACACTAGGGATGCATTGCATTGAGTCCAGAGAGTGCACTGGCACCACTGGCGATGCACTGCAGTGAGTCCAGAGAGTGCACTGGCACCACTGGGGATGCAGTGCAATGAATCCAGAGAGTGCACTGGCACCACTGGGGATGCAGTGCAGTGAGTCCAGTGAGTGCACTGGCACCACTGGGGATGCAGTGCAGTGAATCCAGAGAGTGCACTGGCACCACTGGGCATGCAGTGCAGTGAGCCCAGAGAGTGCACTGGCACCACTGGGGATGCAGTGCAGTGAATCCAGAGAGTGCACTGGCACTACTGGGGATGCAGGGCAGTGAGTCCAGAGAGTGCACTGGCACCACTGGGGATGCACTGCAGTGAGTCCAGAGAGTGCACTGGCACCAGTGGGGATGCAGTGCAGTGAATCCAGAGAGTGCACTGGCACCATTGGGGATGCAGTGCAGTGAGTCCAGAGAGTGCACTGGCACCAGTGGGGATTCAAGGCAGTTAGTCCAGAGAATGCACTGGCAACACTGGGGATGCACTGCAGTGAGTCCAGAGAGTGCACTGGCACCACTGGGGATGCACTGCAGTGAGTCCAGAGAGTGCACTGGCACCAGTGGGGATTCAATGCAGTTAGTCCAGAGAATGCACTGGCACCACTGGCGATGCACTGCATTGAGTCCAGAGAGTGCACTGGCACCACTGGGGATGCAGTGCAGTGAGTCCAGAGAGTGCACTGGCACCAGTGGGGATGCAGTGCAGTGAATCCAGAGAGTGCACTGGCACCACTGGGGATGCAGTGCAGTGAGTCCAGAGAGTGCACAGGCACCACAGGGGATGCAGTGCAGTGAGTCCAGAGAGTGCACTGGCACCACTGGGGATGCAGTGCAGTGAGTCCAGAGAGTGCACTGGCACCACTGGCGATGCACTGCAGTGAGTCCAGAGAGTGCTCTGTCACCAGTGGGGATGCAGTGCAGTGAATCCAGAGAGTGCACTGGCACCACTGGGGATGCAGTGCAGTGAGTCCAGAGAGTGCACCTGCACCAGTGGGGATTCAATGCAGTTAGTCCAGAGAATGCACTGGCACCACTGGGGATGCAGTGCAGTGAGTCCAGAGAGTGCACTGGCAACACTAGGGATGCATTGCATTGAGTCCAGAGAGTGCACTGGCACCACTGAGGATGCACTGCAGTGAGTCCAGAGAGTGCACTGGCACCACTGGGGATGCAGTGCAATGAATCCAGAGAGTGCACTGGCACCAGTGGGGATGCAGTGCAGTGAGTCCAGTGAGTGCACTGGCACCACTGGGGATGCAGTGCAGTGAATCCAGAGAGTGCACTGGCACCACTGGGCATGCAGTGCAGTGAGCCCAGAGAGTGCACTGGCACCACTGGGGATGCAGTGCAGTGAATCCAGAGAGTGCACTGGCACCACTGGGGATGCAGGGCAGTGAGTCCATAGAGTGCACTGGCACCACTGGGGATGCACTGCAGTGAGTCCAGAGAGTGCACTGGCACCAGTGGGGATGCAGTGCAGTGAATCCAGAGAGTGCACTGGCACCACTGGGGATGCAGTGCAGTGAGTCCAGAGAGTGCACCTGCACCAGTGGGGATTCAAGGCAGTTAGTCCAGAGAATGCACTGGCAACACTGGGGATGCAGTGCAGTGAGTCCAGAGAGTGCACTGGCACCACTGGGGATGCACTGCAGTGAGTCCAGAGAGTGCACTGGCACCAGTGGGGATTCAATGCAGTTAGTCCAGAGAATGCACTGGCACCACTGGCAATGCACTGCATTGAGTCCAGAGAGTGCACTGGCACCACTGGGGATGCAGTGCAGTGAGTCCAGAGAGTGCACTGGCACCAGTGGGGATGCAGTGCAGTGAATCCAGAGAGTGCACTGGCACCACTGGGAATGCAGTGCAGTGAGTCCAGAGAGTGCACAGGCACCACAGGGGATGCAGTGCAGTGAGTCCAGAGAGTGCACTGGCACCACTGGGGATGCAGTGCAGTGAGTCCAGAGAGTGCACTGGCACCACTGGCGATGCACTGCAGTGAGTCCAGAGAGTGCACTGGCACCACTGGGGATGCACTGCACTGAGTCCAGAGAGTGCACTGGCACCACTGGGGATGCAGTGCAGTGAGTCCAGAGAGTGCACTGGCACCACAGGGAATGCAGTGCAGTGGGTTCAGAGAGTGCACTGGCAACACTGGGGATGCACTGCAGTGACTCCAGAGAGTGCACTGGCACCACTGCGGATGCACTGCAGTGAGTCCAGAGAGTGCACTGGCACCACTGGGGATGCAGTGCAGTGAGTCCATAGAGTGCACTGGCACCACAGGGGATGCACTGCAGTGAGTCCAGAGAGTGCACTGGCACCACTGGGGATGCAGTGCAGTGAGTCCAGAGAGTGCACTGGCACCACTCGGGATGCACTGCAGTGAGTCCAGAGAGTGCACTGGCACTCCTCGGAATGCACTGCGTTGAGCCCATAGAGTGCACAGGCACCATTGGGGATGCAGTGCAGTGAGTCCAGAGAGTGCACTGGCACCACTGGGGATGCAGTGCAGTGAATCCAGAGAGTGCACTGGAACCACTGGGGATGCAGTGCAGTGAGTCCAGAGAGTGCACTGGCACCACTTGGGATTCAATGCAGTTAGTCCAGAGAATGCACTGGCAACACTGGGGATGCAGTGCAGTGAGTCCAGAGAGTGCACCGGCACCACTGGGGATGCAGTGCAGTGAGTCCACAGAGTGCACCGGCACCACTGGGGATGCAGTGCAGTGAGTCCAGAGAGTGCACTGGCACCACTGGGGATGCAGTGCAGTGAGTCCAGAGAGTGCACTGGCAACACTAGGGATGCATTGCATTGAGTCCAGAGAGTGCACTGGCACCACTGGCGATGCACTGCAGTGAGTCCAGAGAGTGCACTGGCACCACTGGGGATGCAGTGCAATGAATCCAGAGAGTGCACTGGCACCACTGGGGATGCAGTGCAGTGAGTCCAGTGAGTGCACTGGCACCACTGGGGATGCAGTGCAGTGAATCCAGAGAGTGCACTGGCACCACTGGGCATGCAGTGCAGTGAGCCCAGAGAGTGCACTGGCACCACTGGGGATGCAGTGCAGTGAATCCAGAGAGTGCACTGGCACTACTGGGGATGCAGGGCAGTGAGTCCAGAGAGTGCACTGGCACCACTGGGGATGCACTGCAGTGAGTCCAGAGAGTGCACTGGCACCAGTGGGGATGCAGTGCAGTGAATCCAGAGAGTGCACTGGCACCACTGGGGATGCAGTGCAGTGAGTCCAGAGAGTGCACTGGCACCAGTGGGGATTCAAGGCAGTTAGTCCAGAGAATGCACTGGCACCAGTGGGGATTCAATGCAGTTAGTCCAGAGAATGCACTGGCACCACTGGCGATGCACTGCATTGAGTCCAGAGAGTGCACTGGCACCACTGGGGATGCAGTGCAGTGAGTCCAGAGAGTGCACTGGCACCAGTGGGGATGCAGTGCAGTGAATCCAGAGAGTGCACTGGCACCACTGGGAATGCAGTGCAGTGAGTCCAGAGAGTGCACAGGCACCACAGGGGATGCAGTGCAGTGAGTCCAGAGAGTGCACTGGCACCACTGGGGATGCAGTGCAGTGAGTCCAGAGAGTGCACTGGCACCACTGGCGATGCACTGCAGTGAGTCCAGAGAGTGCTCTGTCACCAGTGGGGATGCAGTGCAGTGAGTCCAGAGAGTGCACTGGCACCACTGGGGATGCAGTGCAGTGAGTCCAGAGAGTGCACCTGCACCAGTGGGGATTCAAGGCAGTTAGTCCAGAGAATGCACTGGCAACACTGGGGATGCAGTGCAGTGAGTCCAGAGAGTGCACTGGCACCACTGGGGATGCACTGCAGTGAGTCCAGAGAGTGCACTGGCACCAGTGGGGATTCAATGCAGTTAGTCCAGAGAATGCAGTGGCACGACTGGCGATGCACTGCATTGAGTCCAGAGAGTGCACTGGCACCACTGGGGATGCAGTGCAGTGAGTCCAGAGAGTGCACTGGCACCAGTGGGGATGCAGTGCAGTGAATCCAGAGAGTGCACTGGCACCACTGGGGATGCAGTGCAGTGAGTCCAGAGAGTGCACAGGCACCACTAGGGATGCAGTGCAGTGAGTCCAGAGAGTGCACTGGCACCACTCGGGATGCACTGCAGTGAGTCCAGAGAGTGCACTGGCACCACTGGCGATGCACTGCAGTGAGTCCAGAGAGTGCTCTGTCACCACTGGGGATGCAGCGCAGTGACTCCAGAGAGTGCACTGGCACCACTGGGGATGCAGTGCAGTGAGTCCAGAGAGTGCACTGGAACCACTGGGGATGCAGTGCAGTGAGTCCAGAGAGTGCACTGGCAACACTGGGGATGCAGTGCAGTGAGTCCAGAGAGTGCACTGGCACCACTGGGGATGCAGCGCAGTGACTCCAGAGAGTGCACTGGCACCACTTCGGATGCACTGCAGTGAGTCCAGAGAGTGCACTGGCACCACTGGGGATGCAGTGCAGTGAGTCCAGAGGGTTCACTGGCACCACTGGGGATGCAGTGCAGTGAGTCCAGAGAGTGCACTGGCACCACTGGGGATGCAGTGCAGTGAGTCCAGAGAGTGCACGGGCACCACAGGGAATGCAATGCAGTGAGTCCAGAGAGTGCACTGGCACCACTGGGGATGCACTGCAGTGACTCCAGAGAGTGCACTGGCACCAGTGGGGATGCACTGCAGTGAGTCCAGAGAGTGCACTGGCACCACTGGGGATGCAGTGCAGTGAGTCCAGAGAGTACACTGGCACCACTGGGGATGCAGTGCAGTGAGTCCAGAGAGTGCACTGGCACCATTGGGGATGCAGTGCAGTGAATCCAGAGAGTGCACTGGCAATATTAGGGATGCATTGCATTGAGTACAGAGAGTGCACTGGCACCACTGGGGATGCACTGCAGTGAGTCCAGAGAGTGCACTGGCACCACAGGGGATGCAGTGCAGTGAGTCCACAGAGTGCACTGTCACCACTCTGGATGCAGAGCAGTAACTCCAGAGAGTGCACTGGCACCACTGGGGATGCAGTGCAGTGAGTCCAGAGAGTGCACTGGCACCACTGGGGATGCATTGCAGTGAGTCCAGAGAGTGCACTGGCACCACCTGGGGTGCCGTGCAGTGAGTCCAGAGAGTGCACTGTCACCACTGGGGATGCAGTGCAGTGAGTCCAGAGAGTGCACTGGCACCACTGGGGATGCAGTGCAGTGAGTCCAGAGAGTGCACTGGCACCACTCGGGATGCAGTGCACTGAATCCAGAGAGTGCACTGGCAACATTAGGGATGCATTGCATTGAGTGCAGAGAGTGCACTGGCACCACTGGCGATGCACTGCAGTGAGTCCAGAGAGTGCACTGGCACCACTGGGGATGCACTGCAGTGAGTCCAGAGAGTGCACTGGAACCACTGGGGATGCACTGCAGTGAGTCCAGAGAGTGCACTGGAACCACTGGGGATGCACTGCAGTGAGTCCAGAGAGTGCACTGGCACCACTGGGGATGCACTGCCGTGAGTCCAGAGAGTGCACTGGCACCACTGGGGATGCACTGCAGTGAGTCCAGAGAGTGCACTGTCACCACTCTGGATGCAGAGCAGTGAGTCCAGAGAGTGCACTGGCACCACTGGGGATGCAGTGCAGTGAGCCCATAGAGTGGACTGGCACCACTGGGGATGCAGTGCAGTGAGTCCAGAGAGTGCACTGGCACCACTGGGGATGCACTGCAGTGAGTCCAGAGACTGCACTGGCACCACTGGGGATGCACTGTAGTGAGTCCACAGAGTGCACTGTCACCACTCTGGATGCAGAGCAGTAACTCCAGAGAGTGCACTGGCACCACAGGGGATGCAGTGCAGTGAGTCCAGAGAGTGCACTGGCACCAGTGGGGATGCAGTGCAGTGAGTCCAGAGAGTGCACTGGCACCACTGGGGATGCACTGCAGTGAGTCCAGAGACTGCACTGGCACCACTCTAGATGCACTGCAGTGAGTCCAGGGAGTGCACTGGCACCACTGGGGATGCAGTGCAGTGAGTCCAGAGAGTGCACTGGCACCACTGGGGATGCACTGCAGTGAGTCCAGAGAGTGCACTGGCACCTTGGGGATGCAGGGCAGTGAGTCCAGAGAGTGCACTGGCACCACTGGGGATGCAGTGCAGTGAGTCCAGAGAGTGCACTGGCACCACTAGGGATGCACTGCAGTGAGTCCAGAGAGTGCACTGGCACCACTGGGGATGCAGTGCAGTGAGTCCAGAGAGTGCACTGGCACCACTGGGGATGCACTGCAGTGAGTCCAGAGAGTGCACTGGCACCACTGGGGATGCAGTGCAGTGAGTCCAGAGAGTGCACTTGCACCCCTGGGGATGCAGTGCAGTGAATCCAGAGAGTGCACTGGCACCTTGGGAATGCAGTGCAGTGAGTCCAGAGAGTGCACTGGCACCACTGGGGATGCAGTGCAGTGAATCCAGAGAGTGCACTGGCACCACTGGGGATGCACTGCAGTGAGTCCAGAGAGTACACTGGCACCACTGGGGATGCAGTGCAGTGAGTCCAGAGAGTGCACTGGCACCATTGGGGATGCAGTGCAGTGAGTCCAGAGAGTGCACTGGCACTCCTCGGAATGCACTGCAGTGAGTCCAGAGAGTGCACTGGCACCACTGGGGATGCAGTGCAGTGAGTCCACAGAGTGCACTGGCACCACTGGGGATGCACTGCAGTGAGTCCAGAGAGTGCACTGGCACCACCTGGGGTGCCGTGCAGTGAGTCCAGAGAGTGCACTGTCACCACTTGGGATGCAGTGCAGTGAGTCCAGAGAGTGCACTGGCACCACTGGGGATGCAGTGCAGTGAGTCCAGAGAGTGCACTGGCACCACTCGGGATGCAGTGCAGTGAATCCAGAGAGTGCACTGGCAACATTAGCGATGCATTGCATTGAGTGCAGAGAGTGCACTGGCACCACTGGGGATGCACTGCAGTGAGTCCAGAGAGTGCACTGGCACCACTGGGGATGCACTGCAGTGAGTCCAGAGAGTGCACTGGAACCACTGGGGATGCAGTGCAGTGAGTCCAGAGAGTGCACTGGCACCACTGGGGATGCACTGCCGTGAGTCCAGAGAGTGCACTGGCACCACTGGGGATGCACTGCAGTGAGTCCAGAGAGTGCACAGGCACCACAGGGGATGCAGTGCAGTGAGTCCAGAGAGTGCACTGGCACCACTGGGGATGCACTGCAGTGAGCCCATAGAGTGGACTGGCACCACTGGGGATGCAGTGCAGTGAGTCCAGAGAGTGCACTGGCACCACTGGGGATGCACTACAGTGAGTCCAGAGACTGCACTGGCACCACTGGGGATGCACTGTAGTGAGTCCACAGAGTGCACTGTCACCACTCTGGATGCAGAGCAGTAACTTCAGAGAGTGCACTGGCACCACTGGGGATGCAGTGCAGTGAGCCCATAGAGTGGACTGGCATCACAGGGGATGCACTGCAGTGAGTCCAGAGAGTGCACAGGCACCACTGGGGATGCAGTGCAGTGAGTCCAGAGAGTGCACTGGCACCACTGGGGATGCACTGCAGTGAGTCCAGAGACTGCACTGGCACCACTCTAGATGCACTGCAGTGAGTCCAGAGAGTGCACTGGCACCACTGGGGATGCAGTGCAGTGAGTCCAGAGAGTGCACTGGCACCACTGGGGATGCACTGCAGTGAGTCCAGAGAGTGCACTGGCACCTTGGGGATGCACTGCAGTGAGTCCAGAGAGTGCACTGGCACCACTGGGGATGCAGTGCAGTGAGTCCAGAGAGTGCACTGGCACCACTAGGGATGCACTGCAGTGAGTCCAGAGAGTGCACTGGCACCACTGGTGATGCAGTGCAGTAAGTCCAGAGAGTGCACTGGCACCACTGGGGATGCAGTGCAGTGAGTCCAGAGAGTGCACTGGCACCTTGGGAATGCAGTGCAGTGAGTCCAGAGAGTGCACTGGCAACACTAGGGATGCAGTGCAGTGAGTCCAGAGAGTGCACTGGCACTCCTCGGAATGCACTGCATTGAGTCCAGAGAGTGCACAGGCACCACTGGGGATGCAGTGCATTGAGTCCAGAGAGTACACTGGCACCTTGGGAATGCAGTGCATTGAGTCCAGAGAGTATACTGGCACCACTGGGGATGCAGTGCAGTGAGTCCAGAGAGTGCACTGGCAACACTAGGGATGCATTGCAGTGAGTCCAGAGAGTGCACTGGCACTCCTCGGAATGCACTGCAGTGAGTCCAGAGAGTGCACAGGCACCATTGGGGATGCAGTGCAGTGAGTCCAGAGAGTGCACTGGCACCTTGGGAATGCAGTGCATTGAGTCCAGAGAGTGCACAGGCACCACTGGGGATGCAGTGCATTGAGTCCAGAGAGTACACTGGCACCACTGGGGATGCACTGCAGTGAGTCCAGAGAGTGCACTGGCACCACTGGGGATGCACTGCAGTGAGTCCAGAAAGTGCACTGGCACCAGTGGGGATGCAGTGCATTGACTCCAGAGAGTGCACTGGCACCACTGGGGATGCAGTGCAGTGAGTCCAGAGAGTGCACTGGCACCTTGGGAATGCAGTGCATTGAGTCCAGAGAGTGCACAGGCACCACTGGGGATGCAGTGCATTGAGTCCAGAGAGTACACTGGCACCACTGGGGATGCACTGCAGTGAGTCCAGAGAGTGCACTGGCACCAGTGGGGATGCAGTGCAGTGAGTCCAGAGAGTGCACTGCCGCCACAGGGGATGCACTGCAGTGACTCCAGAGAGTGCACTGGCACCACTGGGATGCAGTGCAGTGAGTCCAGAGAGTGCACTGGCACCTTGGGGATGCAGTGCAGTGAGTCCAGAGAGTGCACTGGCACCACTGGGGATGCAGTGCAGTGAGTCCAGAGAGTGCACTGGCACCACTGGGGATGCAGTGCAGTGAATCCAGAGAGTGCACTGGCAACACTGGGGATGCAGTGCAGTGAGTCCAGAGAGTGCACTGGCACCACTGGGGATGCAGTGCAGTGAGTCCAGAGAGTGCACTGGCACCACTGGGGATGCAGTGCAGTGAGTCCAGAGAGTGCACTGGCAACACTAGGGATGCATTGCATTGAGTCCAGAGAGTGCACTGGCACCACTGAGGATGCACTGCAGTGAGTCCAGAGAGTGCACTGGCACCACTGGGGATGCAGTGCAATGAATCCAGAGAGTGCAATGGCACCACTGGGGATGCAGTGCAGTGAGTCCAGTGAGTGCACTGGCACCACTGGGGATGCAGTGCAGTGAATCCAGAGAGTGCACTGGCACCACTGGGCATGCAGTGCAGTGAGTCCAGAGAGTGCACTGGCACCACTGGGGATGCAGTGCAGTGAATCCAGAGAGTGCACTGGCACCACTGGGGATGCAGGGCAGTGAGTCCAGAGAGTGCACTGGCACCACTGGGGATGCACTGCAGTGAGTCCAGAGAGTGCACTGGCACCAGTGGGGATGCAGTGCATTGACTCCAGAGAGTGCACTGGCACCACTGGGGATGCAGTGCAGTGAGTCCAGAGAGTGCACCTGCACCAGTGGGGATTCAAGGCAGTTAGTCCAGAGAATGCACTGGCAACACTGGGGATGCAGTGCAGTGAGTCCAGAGAGTGCACTGGCACCACTGGGGATGCAATGCAGTGAGTCCAGAGAGTGCACTGGCACCAGTGGGGATTCAATGCAGTTAGTCCAGAGAATGCACTGGCACCACTGGCAATGCACTGCATTGAGTCCAGAGAGTGCACTGGCACCACTGGGGATGCAGTGCAGTGAGTCCAGAGAGTGCACTGGCACCAGTGGGGATGCAATGCAGTGAATCCAGAGAGTGCACTGGCACCACTGGGAATGCAGTGCAGTGAGTCCAGAGAGTGCACAGGCACCACAGGGGATGCAGTGCAGTGAGTCCAGAGAGTGCACTGGCACCACTGGGGATGCACTGCAGTGAGTCCAGAGAGTGCACTGGCACCACTGGGGATGCACTGCACTGAGTCCAGAGAGTGCACTGGCACCACTGGGGATGCAGTGCAGTGAGTCCAGAGAGTGCACTGGCACCACAGGGAATGCAGTGCAGTGAGTCCAGAGAGTGCACTGGCAACACTGGGGATGCACTGCAGTGACTCCAGAGAGTGCACTGGCACTACTGGGGATGCAGGGCAGTGAGTCCAGAGAGTGCACTGGCACCACTGGGGATGCACTGCAGTGAGTCCAGAGAGTGCACTGGCACCAGTGGGGATGCAGTGCAGTGAATCCAGAGAGTGCACTGGCACCACTGGGGATGCAGTGCAGTGAGTCCAGAGAGTGCACTGGCACCACTCGGGATGCACTGCAGTGAGTCCAGAGAGTGCACTGGCACTCCTCGGAATGCACTGTGTTGAGCCCATAGAGTGCACAGGCACCATTGGGGATGCAGTGCAGTGAGTCCAGAGAGTGCACTGGCACCACTGGGGATGCAGTGCAGTGAATCCAGAGAGTGCACTGGAACCACTGGGGATGCAGTGCAGTGAGTCCAGAGAGTGCACTGGCACCACTTGGGATTCAATGCAGTTAGTCCAGAGAATGCACTGGCAACACTGGGGATGCAGTGCAGTGAGTCCAGAGAGTGCACCGGCACCACTGGGGATGCAGTGCAGTGAGTCCACAGAGTGCACCGGCACCACTGGGGATGCAGTGCAGTGAGTCCAGAGAGTGCACTGGCACCACTGGGGATGCAGTGCAGTGAGTCCAGAGAGTGCACTGGCAACACTAGGGATGCATTGCATTGAGTCCAGAGAGTGCACTGGCACCACTGGCGATGCACTGCATTGAGTCCAGAGAGTGCACTGGCACCACTGGGGATGCAGTGCAATGAATCCAGAGAGTGCACTGGCACCACTGGGGATGCAGTGCAGTGAGTCCAGTGAGTGCACTGGCACCACTGGGGATGCACTGCAGTGAGTCCAGAGACTGCACTGGCACCACTCTAGATGCACTGCAGTGAGCCCAGAGAGTGCACTGGCACCACTGGGGATGCCGTGCAGTGAATCCAGAGAGTGCACTGGCACTACTGGGGATGCACGGCAGTGAGTCCAGAGAGTGCACTGGCACCACTGGGGATGCACTGCAGTGAGTCCAGAGAGTGCACTGGCACCAGTGGGGATGCAGTGCAGTGAATCCAGAGAGTGCACTGGCACCATTGGGGATGCAGTGCAGTGAGTCCAGAGAGTGCACTGGCACCAGTGGGGATTCAAGGCAGTTAGTCCAGAGAATGCACTGGCAACACTGGGGATGCAGTGCAGTGAGTCCAGAGAGTGCACTAGCACCACTGGGGATGCACTGCAGTGAGTCCAGAGAGTGCACTGGCACCAGTGGGGATTCAATGCAGTTAGTCCAGAGAATGCACTGGCACCACTGGCGATGCACTGCATTGAGTCCAGAGAGTGCACTGGCACCACTGGGGATGCAGTGCAGTGAGTCCAGAGAGTGCACTGGCACCAGTGGGGATGCAGTGCAGTGAATCCAGAGAGTGCACTGGCACCACTGGGAATGCAGTGCAGTGAGTCCAGAGAGTGCACAGGCACCACTGGGGATGCACTGCAGTGAGTCCAGAGAGTGCACTGGCACCACTGGGGATGCAGTGCAGTGAGTCCAGAGAGTGCACTGGCACCACTGGCGATGCACTGCAGTCAGTCCAGAGAGTGCTCTGTCACCAGTGGGGATGCAGTGCAGTGAATCCAGAGAGTGCACTGGCACCACTGGGGATGCAGTGCAGTGAGTCCAGAGAGTGCACCTGCACCAGTGGGGATTCAAGGCAGTTAGTCCAGAGAATGCACTGGCAACACTGGGGATGCAGTGCAGTGAGTCCAGAGAGTGCACTGGCACCACTGGGGATGCACTGCAGTGAGTCCAGAGAGTGCACTGGCACCAGTGGGGATTCAATGCAGTTAGTCCAGAGAATGCAGTGGCACCACTGGCAATGCACTGCATTGAGTCCAGAGAGTGCACTGGCACCACTGGGGATGCAGTGCAGTGAGTCCAGAGAGTGCACTGGCACCAGTGGGGATGCAGTGCAGTGAATCCAGAGAGTGCACTGGCACCACAGGGAATGCAGTGCAGTGAGTCCAGAGAGTGCACAGGCACCACAGGGGATGCAGTGCAGTGAGTCCAGAGAGTGCACTGGCACCACTGGGGATGCAGTGCAGTGAGTCCAGAGAGTGCACTGGCACCAGTGGGGATGCAGTGCAGTGAATCCAGAGAGTGCACTGGCACCACAGGGAATGCAGTCCAGTGAGTCCAGAGAGTGCACAGGCACCACAGGGGATGCAGTGCAGTGAGTCCAGAGAGTGCACTGGCACCACTGGGGATGCACTGCACTGAGTCCAGAGAGTGCACCGGCACCACTGGGGATGCAGTGCAGTGAGTCCAGAGAGTGCACTGGCACCACAGGGAATGCAGTGCAGTGAGTCCAGAGAGTGCACTGGCACCACTGGGGATGCACTGCAGTGACTCCAGAGAGTGCACTGGCACCACTGCGGATGCACTGCAGTGAGTCCAGAGAGTGCACTGGCACCACTGGGGATGCAGTGCAGTGAGTCCATAGAGTGCACTGGCACCACAGGGGATGCACTGCAGTGAGTCCAGAGAGTGCACTGGCACCACTGGGGATGCAGTGCAGTGAGTCCAGAGAGTGCACTGGCACCACTCGGGATGCACTGCAGTGAGTCCAGAGAGTGCACTGGCACTCCTCGGAATGCACTGCGTTGAGTCCATAGAGTGCACAGGCACCATTGGGGATGCACTGCAGTGAGTCCAGAGAGTGCACTGGCACCACTGGGGATGCAGTGCAGTGAATCCAGAGAGTGCACTGGAACCACTGGGGATGCAGTGCAGTGAGTCCAGAGAGTGCACTGGCACCACTTGGGATTCAATGCAGTTAGTCCAGAGAATGCACTGGCAACACTGGGGATGCAGTGCAGTGAGTCCAGAGAGTGCACCGGCACCACTGGGGATGCAGTGCAGTGAGTCCAGAGAGTGCACCGGCACCACTGGGGATGCAGTGCAGTGAGTCCAGAGAGTGCACTGGCACCACTGGGGATGCAGTGCAGTGAGTCCAGAGAGTGCACTGGCAACACTAGGGATGCATTGCATTGAGTCCAGAGAGTGCACTGGCACCACTGGCGATGCACTGCAGTGAGTCCAGAGAGTGCACTGGCACCACTGGGGATGCAGTGCAATGAATCCAGAGAGTGCACTGGCACCACTGGGGATGCAGTGCAGTGAGTCCAGAGAGTGCACTGGCACCACTGGGGATGCAGTGCAGTGAATCCAGAGAGTGCACTGGCACCACTGGGGATGCAGTGCAGTGAGCCCAGAGAGTGCACTGGCACCACTGGGGATGCAGTGCAGTGAATCCAGAGAGTGCACTGGCACTACTGGGGATGCAGGGCAGTGAGTCCAGAGAGTGCACTGGCACCACTGGGGATGCACTGCAGTGAGTCCAGAGAGTGCACTGGCACCAGTGGGGATGCAGTGCAGTGAATCCAGAGAGTGCACTGGCACCACTGGGGATGCAGTGCAGTGAGTCCAGAGAGTGCACTGGCACCAGTGGGGATTCAAGGCAGTTAGTCCAGAGAATGCACTGGCAACACTGGGGATGCAGTGCAGTGAGTCCAGAGAGTGCACTGGCACCACTGGGGATGCACTGCAGTGAGTCCAGAGAGTGCACTGGCACCAGTGGGGATTCAATGCAGTTAGTCCAGAGAATGCACTGGCACCACTGGCGATGCACTGCATTGAGTCCAGAGAGTGCACTGGCACCACTGGGGATGCAGTGCAGTGAGTCCAGAGAGTGCACTGTCACCAGTGGGGATGCAGTGCAGTGAATCCAGAGAGTGCACTGGCACCACTGGGAATGCAGTGCAGTGAGTCCAGAGAGTGCACAGGCACCACAGGGGATGCAGTGCAGTGAGTCCAGAGAGTGCACTGGCACCACTGGGGATGCAGGGCAGTGAGTCCAGAGAGTGCACTGGCACCACTGCGGATGCAGCGCAGTGACTCCAGAGAGTGCACTGGCACCACTGGGGATGCACTGCAGTGAGTCCAGAGAGTGCACTGGCACTACTGGGGATGCACTGCAGTGAGTCCGCAGAGTGCACTGGCACCACTGGGGATGCAGTGCAGTGAGTCCAGAGAGTGCACTGGCACCAGTGGGGATGCACTGCAGTGAATCCAGAGAGTGCACTGGCACCAGTGGGGATTCAAGGCAGTTAGTCCAGGGAATGCACTGGCAACACTGGGGATGCAGTGCAGTGAGTCCAGAGAGTGCACTGGCACCACTGGGGATGCACTGCAGTGAGTCCAGAGAGTGCACTGGCACCAGTGGGGATTCAATGCAGTTAGTCCAGAGAATGCACTGGCACCACTGGCGATGCACTGCATTGAGTCCAGAGAGTGCACTGGCACCACTGGGGATGCAGTGCAGTGAGTCCAGAGAGTGCACTGGCACCAGTGGGGATGCAGTGCAGTGAATCCAGAGAGTGCACTGGCACCACTGGGAATGCAGTGCAGTGAGTCCAGAGAGTGCACAGGCACCACTGGGGATGCAGTGCAGTGAGTCCAGAGAGTGCACTGGCACCACTCGGGATGCACTGCAGTGAGTCCAGAGAGTGCACTGGCACCACTGGCGATGCACTGCAGTGAGTCCAGAGAGTGCTCTGTCACCACTGCGGATGCAGTGCAGTGAATCCAGAGAGTGCACTGGCACCACTGAGGATGCAGTGCAGTGAGTCCAGAGAGTGCACTGGCACCACTGGGGATGCAGTGCAGTGAGTCCAGCGAGTGCACTGGCAACACTGGGGATGCACTGCAGTGAGTCCAGAGAGTGCACTGGCACCACTGGGGATGCAGCGCAGTCACTCCAGAGAGTGCACTGGCACCACTTCGGATGCACTGCAGTGAATCCAGAGAGTGCACTGGCACCACTGGGGATGCAGTGCAGTGAGTCCAGAGAGTGCACTGGCACCACTGGGGATGCAGTGCAGTGAGTCCAGAGAGTGCACTGGCACCACTGGGGATGCAGTGCAGTGAGTCCAGAGAGTGCACGGGCACCACAGGGAATGCAGTGCAGTGAGTCCAGAGAGTTCACTGGCACCACTGGGGATGCACTGCAGTGACTCCAGAGAGTGCACTGGCACCACTGCGGATGCACTGCAGTGAGTCCAGAGAGTGCACTGGCACCACTGGGGATGCACTGCAGTGAGTCCAGAGAGTGCACTGGCACCTCTGGGGATGCACTGCAGTGAGTCCAGAGAGTGCACTGGCACCACTGGGGATGCAGTGCAGTGAGTCCAGAGAGTGCACTGGCACCACTGGGGATGCAGTGCAGTGAGTCCAGAGAGTGCACTGGCACCACTCGGGATGCACTGCAGTGAGTCCAGAGAGTGCACTGGCACTCCTCGGAATGCACTGCATTGAGTCCATAGAGTGCACAGGCACCATTGGGGATGCAGTGCAGTGAGTTCAGAGAGTGCACTGGCACCATTGGGGATGCAGTGCAGTGAGTCCAGAGAGTGCACTGGCACCACTGGGGATGCAGTGCAGTGAGTCCAGAGAGTGCACTGGCACCAGTGGGGATGCAGTGCAGTGACTCCAGAGAGTGCACTGGCACCACTGGGGATGCAGTGCAGTGAGTCCAGAGAGTGCACTGGCACCAGTGGGGATGCAGTGCAGTGAGTCCAGAGAGTGCACTGGCACCACTGGGGATGCACTGCAGTGAGTCCAGAGAGTGCACTGGCACCAGTGGGGATGCAGTGCAGTGAATCCAGAGAGTGCACTGGCACCACTGGGGATGCAGTGCAGTGAGTCCAGAGAGTGCACTGGCACCAGTGGGGATTCAAGGCAGTTAGTCCAGAGAATGCACTGGCAACACTGGGGATGCAGTGCAGTGAGTCCAGAGAGTGCACTGGCACCACTCGGGATGCACTGCAGTGAGTCCAGAGAGTGCACTGGCACCAGTGGGGATTCAATGCAGTTAGTCCAGAGAATGCACTGGCACCACTGGCGATGCACTGCATTGAGTCCAGAGAGTGCACTGGCACCACTGGGGATGCAGTGCAGTGAGTCCAGAGAGTGCACTGTCACCAGTGGGGATGCAGTGCAGTGAATCCAGAGAGTGCACTGGCACCACTGGGAATGCAGTGCAGTGAGTCCAGAGAGTGCACAGGCACCACAGGGGATGCAGTGCAGTGAGTCCAGAGAGTGCACTGGCACCACTGGGGATGCAGGGCAGTGAGTCCAGAGAGTGCACTGGCACCACTGCGGATGCAGCGCAGTGACTCCAGAGAGTGCACTGGCACCACAGGGGATGCACTGCAGTGAGTCCAGAGAGTGCACTGGCACCACTGGGGATGCAGTGCAGTGAGTCCAGAGAGTGCACTGGCACCACTCGGGATGCACTGCAGTGAGTCCAGAGAGTGCACTGGCACTCCTCGGAATGCACTGCATTGAGTCCATAGAGTGCACAGGCACCATTGGGGATGCAGTGCAGTGAATCCAGAGAGTGCACTGGCACCACTGGGGATGCAGTGCAGTGAGTCCAGAGAGTGCACTGGCACCAGTGGGGATGCAGTGCAGTGAGTCCAGAGAGTGCACTGGCACCACTGGGGATGCACTGCAGTGAGTCCAGAGAGTGCACTGGCACCAGTGGGGATGCAGTGCAGTGAATCCAGAGAGTGCACTGGCACCACTGGGGATGCAGTGCAGTGAGTCCAGAGAGTGCACTGGCACCAGTGGGGATTCAAGGCAGTTAGTCCAGAGAATGCACTGGCAACACTGGGGATGCAGTGCAGTGAGTCCAGAGAGTGCACTGGCACCACTGGGGATGCACTGCAGTGAGTCCAGAGAGTGCACTGGCACCAGTGGGGATTCAATGCAGTTAGTCCAGAGAATGCACTGGCACCACTGGCGATGCACTGCATTGAGTCCAGAGAGTGCACTGGCACCACTGGGGATGCAGTGCAGTGAGTCCAGAGAGTGCACTGTCACCAGTGGGGATGCAGTGCAGTGAATCCAGAGAGTGCACTGGCACCACTGGGAATGCAGTGCAGTGAGTCCAGAGAGTGCACTGGCACCACAGGGGATGCAGTGCAGTGAGTCCAGAGAGTGCACTGGCACCACTGGGGATGCAGGGCAGTGAGTCCAGAGAGTGCACTGGCACCACTGCGGATGCAGCGCAGTGACTCCAGAGAGTGCACTGGCACCACTGGGGATGCGCTGCAGTGAGTCCAGAGAGTGCACTGGCACTACTGGGGATGCACTGCAGTGAGTCCGCAGAGTGCACTGGCACCACTGGGGATGCAGTGCAGTGAGTCCAGAGAGTGCACTGGCACCAGTGGGGATGCACTGCAGTGAATCCAGAGAGTGCACTGGCACCAGTGGGGATTCAAGGCAGTTAGTCCAGAGAATGCACTGGCAACACTGGGGATGCAGTGCAGTGAGTCCAGAGAGTGCACTGGCACCACTGGGGATGCACTGCAGTGAGTCCAGAGAGTGCACTGGCACCAGTGGGGATTCAATGCAGTTAGTCCAGAGAATGCACTGGCACCACTGGCGATGCACTGCATTGAGTCCAGAGAGTGCACTGGCACCACTGGGGATGCAGTGCAGTGAGTCCAGAGAGTGCACTGTCACCAGTGGGGATGCAGTGCAGTGAATCCAGAGAGTGCACTGGCACCACTGGGAATGCAGTGCAGTGAGTCCAGAGAGTGCACTGGCACCACAGGGGATGCAGTGCAGTGAGTCCAGAGAGTGCACTGGCACCACTGGGGATGCAGGGCAGTGAGTCCAGAGAGTGCACTGGCACCACTGCGGATGCAGCGCAGTGACTCCAGAGAGTGCACTGGCACCACTGGGGATGCACTGCAGTGAGTCCAGAGAGTGCACTGGCACTACTGGGGATGCACTGCAGTGAGTCCGCAGAGTGCACTGGCACCACTGGGGATGCAGTGCAGTGAGTCCAGAGAGTGCACTGGCACCAGTGGGGATGCACTGCAGTGAATCCAGAGAGTGCACTGGCATCAGTGGGGATTCAAGGCAGTTAGTCCAGAGAATGCACTGGCAACACTGGGGATGCAGTGCAGTGAGTCCAGAGAGTGCAATGGCACCACTGGGGATGCACTGCAGTGAGTCCAGAGAGTGCACTGGCACCAGTGGGGATTCAATGCAGTTAGTCCAGAGAATGCACTGGCACCACTGGCGATGCACTGCATTGAGTCCAGAGAGTGCACTGGCACCACCGGGGATGCAGTGCAGTGAGTCCAGAGAGTGCACTGGCACCAGTGGGGATGCAGTGCAGTGAATCCAGAGAGTGCACTGGCACCACTGGGAATGCAGTGCAGTGAGTCCAGAGAGTGCACAGGCACCACTGGGGATGCAGTGCAGTGAGTCCAGAGAGTGCACTGGCACCACTCGGGATGCACTGCAGTGAGTCCAGAGAGTGCACTGGCACCACTGGCGATGCACTGCAGTGAGTCCAGAGAGTGCTCTGTCACCACTGCGGATGCAGTGCAGTGAATCCAGAGAGTGCACTGGCACCACTGAGGATGCACTGCAGTGAGTCCAGAGAGTGCACTGGCACCACTGGGGATGCAGTGCAGTGAGTCCAGCGAGTGCACTGGCAACACTGGGGATGCACTGCAGTGAGTCCAGAGAGTGCACTGGCACCACTGGGGATGCAGCGCAGTGACTCCAGAGAGTGCACTGGCACCACTTCGGATGCACTGCAGTGAATCCAGAGAGTGCACTGGCACCACTGGGGATGCAGTGCAGTGAGTCCAGAGGGTTCACTGGCACCACTGGGGATGCAGTGCAGTGAGTCCAGAGAGTGCACTGGCACCACTGGGGATGCAGTGCAGTGAGTCCAGAGAGTGCACGGGCACCACAGGGAATGCAGTGCAGTGAGTCCAGAGAGTTCACTGGCACCACTGGGGATGCACTGCAGTGACTCCAGAGAGTGCACTGGCACCACTGCGGATGCACTGCAGTGAGTCCAGAGAGTGCACTGGCACCACTGGGGATGCACTGCAGTGAGTCCAGAGAGTGCACTGGCACCTCTGGGGATGCACTGCAGTGAGTCCAGAGAGTGCACTGGCACCACTGGGGATGCAGTGCAGTGAGTCCACAGAGTGCACTGGCACCACAGGGGATGCACTGCAGTGAGTCCAGAGAGTGCACTGGCACCACTGGGGATGCAGTGCAGTGAGTCCAGAGAGTGCACTGGCACCACTCGGGATGCACTGCAGTGAGTCCAGAGAGTGCACTGGCACTCCTCGGAATGCACTGCATTGAGTCCATAGAGTGCACAGGCACCACTGGGGATGCACTGCAGTGAGTCCAGAGAGTGCACTGGCACCAGTGGGGATGCAGTGCAGTGAGTCCAGAGAGTGCACTGGCACCACTGGGGATGCAGTGCAGTGAGTCCAGAGAGTGCACTGGCACCACTGGGGATGCAGGGCAGTGAATCCAGAGAGTGCACTGGCACCACTGGGGATGCAGTGCAGTGAGTCCAGAGAGTGCACTGGCACCACATGGGATTCAATGCAGTTAGTCCAGAGAATGCACTGGCACCACTGGGGATGCAGTGCAGTGAGTCCAGAGAGTTCACTTGCACCACTGGGGATGCAGTGCAGTGAATCCAGAGAGTGCACTGGCACCACTGGGGATGCAGTGCAGTGAGTCCAGAGAGTGCACTGGCAACACTAGGGATGCATTGCATTGAGTCCAGAGAGTGCACTGGCACCACAGGGGATGCACTGCAGTGAGTCCAGAGAGTGCACTGGCACCACTGGGGATGCAGTGCAATGAATCCAGAGAGTGCACTGGCACCACTGGGGATGCAGTGCAGTGAGTCCAGTGAGTGCTCTGTCACCACTGGGGATGCAGTGCAGTGAATCCAGAGAGTGCACTGGCACCACTGGCGATGCACTGCAGTGAGTCCAGAGAGTGCTCTGTCACCAGTGGGGATGCAGTGCAGTGAATCCAGAGAGTGCACTGGCACCACTGGGGATGCAGTGCAGTGAGTCCAGAGAGTGCACCTGCACCAGTGGGGATTCAAGGCAGTTAGTCCAGAGAATGCACTGGCACCACTGGGGATGCAGTGCAGTGAGTCCAGAGAGTGCACTGGCACCACTGGGGATGCAGTGCAGTGAGTCCAGAGAGTGCACTGGCACCAGTGGGGATTCAATGCAGTTAGTCCAGAGAATGCACTGGCACCACTGGCAATGCACTGCATTGAGTCCAGAGAGTGCACTGGCACCACTGGGGATGCAGTGCAGTGAGTCCAGAGAGTGCACTGGCACCAGTGGGGATGCAGTGCAGTGAATCCAGAGAGTGCACTGGCACCACTGGGAATGCAGTGCAGTGAGTCCAGAGAGTGCACAGGCACCACTGGGGATGCAGTGCAGTGAGTCCAGAGAGTGCACTGGCACCACTCGGGATGCACTGCAGTGAGTCCAGAGAGTGCACTGGCACCACTGGCGATGCACTGCAGTGAGTCCAGAGAGTGCTCTGTCACCACTGCGGATGCAGTGCAGTGAATCCAGAGAGTGCACTGGCACCACTGAGGATGCACTGCAGTGAGTCCAGAGAGTGCACTGGCACCACTGGGGATGCAGTGCAGTGAGTCCAGCGAGTGCACTGGCAACACTGGGGATGCACTGCAGTGAGTCCAGAGAGTGCACTGGCACCACTGGGGATGCAGCGCAGTGACTCCAGAGAGTGCACTGGCACCACTTCGGATGCACTGCAGTGAATCCAGAGAGTGCACTGGCACCACTGGGGATGCAGTGCAGTGAGTCCAGAGGGTTCACTGGCACCACTGGGGATGCAGTGCAGTGAGTCCAGAGAGTGCACTGGCACCACTGGGGATGCAGTGCAGTGAGTCCAGAGAGTGCACGGGCACCACAGGGAATGCAGTGCAGTGAGTCCAGAGAGTTCACTGGCACCACTGGGGATGCACTGCAGTGACTCCAGAGAGTGCACTGGCACCACTGGGGATGCACTGCAGTGAGTCCAGAGAGTGCACTGGCACCACTGGGGATGCACTGCAGTGAGTCCAGAGAGTGCACTGGCACCTCTGGGGATGCACTGCAGTGAGTCCAGAGAGTGCACTGGCACCACTGGGGATGCAGTGCAGTGAGTCCACAGAGTGCACTGGCACCACAGGGGATGCACTGCAGTGAGTCCAGAGAGTGCACTGGCACCACTGGGGATGCAGTGCAGTGAGTCCAGAGAGTGCACTGGCACCACTCGGGATGCACTGCAGTGAGTCCAGAGAGTGCACTGGCACTCCTCGGAATGCACTGCATTGAGTCCATAGAGTGCACAGGCACCATTGGGGATGCAGTGCAGTGAGTCCAGAGAGTGCACTGGCAACACTAGGGATGCATTGCATTGAGTCCAGAGAGTGCACTGGCACCACTGGCGATGCACTGCAGTGAGTCCAGAGAGTGCACTGGCACCACTGGGGATGCAGTGCAATGAATCCAGAGAGTGCACTGGCACCACTGGGGATGCAGTGCAGTGAGTCCAGTGAGTGCTCTGTCACCACTGGGGATGCAGTGCAGTGAATCCAGAGAGTGCACTGGCACCACTGGCGATGCACTGCAGTGAGTCCAGAGAGTGCTCTGTCACCAGTGGGGATGCAGTGCAGTGAATCCAGAGAGTGCACTGGCACCACTGGGGATGCAGTGCAGTGAGTCCAGAGAGTGCACCTGCACCAGTGGGGATTCAAGGCAGTTAGTCCAGAGAATGCACTGGCACCACTGGGGATGCAGTGCAGTGAGTCCAGAGAGTGCACTGGCACCACTGGGGATGCAGTGCAGTGAGTCCAGAGAGTGCACTGGCACCAGTGGGGATTCAATGCAGTTAGTCCAGAGAATGCACTGGCACCACTGGCAATGCACTGCATTGAGTCCAGAGAGTGCACTGGCACCACTGGGGATGCAGTGCAGTGAGTCCAGAGAGTGCACTGGCACCAGTGGGGATGCAGTGCAGTGAATCCAGAGAGTGCACTGGCACCACAGGGAATGCAGTGCAGTGAGTCCAGAGAGTGCACAGGCACCACAGGGGATGCAGTGCAGTGAGTCCAGAGAGTGCACTGGCACCACTGGGGATGCACTGCACTGAGTCCGGAGAGTGCACTGGCACCACTGGGGATGCAGTGCAGTGAGTCCAGAGAGTGCACTGGCACCACAGGGAATGCAGTGCAGTGAGTCCAGAGAGTGCACTGGCACCACTGGGGATGCACTGCAGTGACTCCAGAGAGTGCACTGGCACCACTGCGGATGCACTGCAGTGAGTCCAGAGAGTGCACTGGCACCACTGGGGATGCAGTGCAGTGAGTCCATAGAGTGCACTGGCACCACAGGGGATGCACTGCAGTGAGTCCAGAGAATGCACTGGCACCACTGGGGATGCAGTGCAGTGAGTCCAGAGAGTGCACTGGCACCACTCGGGATGCACTGCAGTGAGTCCAGAGAGTGCACTGGCACTCCTCGGAATGCACTGCGTTGAGTCCATAGAGTGCACAGGCACCATTGGGGATGCAGTGCAGTGAGTCCAGAGAGTGCACTGGCACCACTGGGGATGCAGTGCAGTGAATCCAGATAGTGCACTGGAACCACTGGGGATGCAGTGCAGTGAGTCCAGAGAGTGCACTGGCACCACTTGGGATTCAATGCAGTTAATCCAGAGAATGCACTGGCAACACTGGGGATGCAGTGCAGTGAATCCAGAGAGTGCACCGGCACCACTGGGGATGCAGTGCAGTGAGTCCAGAGAGTGCACCGGCACCACTGGGGATGCAGTGCAGTGAGTCCAGAGAGTGCACTGGCACCACTGGGGATGCAGTGCAGTGAGTCCAGAGAGTGCACTGGCAACACTAGGGATGCATTGCATTGAGTCCAGAGAGTGCACTGGCACCACTGGCGATGCACTGCAGTGAGTCCAGAGAGTGCACTGGCACCACTGGGGATGCAGTGCAGTGAATCCAGAGAGTGCACTGGCACCACTGGCCATGCAGTGCAGTGAGCCCAGAGAGTGCACTGGCACCACTGGGGATGCAGGGCAGTGAGTCCAGAGAGTGCACTGGCACCACTGGGGATGCACTGCAGTGAGTCCAGAGAGTGCACTGGCACCAGTGGGGATGCAGTGCAGTGAATCCAGAGAGTGCACTGGCACCACTGGGGATGCAGTGCAGTTAGTCCAGAGAGTGCACTGGCACCAGTGGGGATTCAAGGCAGTTAGTCCAGAGAATGCACTGGCAACACTGGGGATGCAGTGCAGTGAGTCCAGAGAGTGCACTGGCACCACTGGGGATGCACTGCAGTGAGTCCAGAGAGTGCACTGGCACCAGTGGGGATTCAATGCAGTTAGTCCAGAGAATGCACTGGCACCACTGGCGATGCACTGCATTGAGTCCAGAGAGTGCACTGGCACCACTGGGGATGCAGTGCAGTGAGTCCAGAGAGTGCACTGGCACCAGTGGGGATGCAGTGCAGTGAATCCAGAGAGTGCACTGGCACCACTGGGAATGCAGTGCAGTGAGTCCAGAGAGTGCACAGGCACCACAGGGGATGCAGTGCAGTGAGTCCAGAGAGTGCACTGGCACCACTGGGGATGCAGGGCAGTGAGTCCAGAGAGTGCTCTGTCACCACTGGGGATGCAGCGCAGTGACTCCAGAGAGTGCACTGGCACCACTGGGAATGCACTGCAGTGAGTCCAGAGAGTGCACTGGCACTACTGGGGATGCACTGCAGTGAGTCCGCAGAGTGCACTGGCACCAGTGGGGATTCAAGGCAGTTAGTCCAGAGAATGCACTGGCAACACTGGGGATGCAGTGCAGTGAGTCCAGAGAGTGCACTGGCACCACTGGGGATGCACTGCAGTGAGTCCAGAGAGTGCACTGGCACCAGTGGGGATTCAATGCAGTTAGTCCAGAGAATACACTGGCACCACTGGCGATGCACTGCATTGAGTCCAGAGAGTGCACTGGCACCACTGGGGATGCAGTGCAGTGAGTCCAGAGAGTGCACTGGCACCAGTGGGGATGCAGTGCAGTGAATCCAGAGAGTGCACTGGCACCACTGGGAATGCAGTGCAGTGAGTCCAGAGAGTGCACAGGCACCACTGGGGATGCAGTGCAGTGAGTCCAGAGAGTGCACTGGCACCACTGGGGATGCAGTGCAGTGAGTCCAGAGAGTGCACTGGCACCACTGGCGATGCACTGCAGTGAGTCCAGAGAGTGCTCTGTCACCACTGGGGATGCAGCGCAGTGACTCCAGAGAGTGCACTGGCACCACTGGGGATGCAGTGCAGTGAGTCCAGAGAGTGCACTGGAACCACTGGGGATGCAGTGCAGTGAGTCCAGAGAGTGCACTGGCACCACTGGGGATGCAGTGCAGTGAGTCCAGAGAGTGCACTGGCACCACTGGGGATGCACTGCAGTGACTCCAGAGAGTGCACTGGCACCACTGGGGATGCAGTGCAGTGAATCCAGAGAGTGCACTGGCACCACTGGGGATGCAGTGCAGTGAGTCCAGAGAGTGCACTGGCACCACTGCGGATGCAGTGCAGTGAGTCCAGAGAGTGCACTGGCACCACTGGGGATGCACTGCACTGAGTCCAGAGAGTGCACTGGCACCACTGGGAATGCAGTGCAGTGAGTCCAGAGAGTGCACTGGCACCACTGGGGATGCAGGGCACTGAGTCCAGAGAGTGCACTGGCACCACTGGGGATGCACTGCAGTGAGTCCAGAGAGTGCACTGGCACCAGTGGGGATGCAGTGCAGTGAATCCAGAGAGTGCACTGGCACCACTGGGGATGCAGTGCAGTGAGTCCAGAGAGTGCACTGGCACCACTGGCGATGCACTGCAGTGAGTCCAGAGAGTGCACTGGCACCACTGGGGATGCAGTGCAATGAATCCAGAGAGTGCACTGGCACCACTGGGGATGCAGTGCAGTGAGTCCAGAGAGTGCACTGGCACCACTGCGGATGCAGTGCAGTGAGTCCAGAGAGTGCACTGGCACCACTGGGGATGCAGTGCAGTGAGTCCAGAGAGAGCACTGGCACCACTGCGGATGCAGTGCAGTGAGTCCAGAGAGTGCACTGGCACCACTGGGGATGCACTGCAGTGAGTCCAGAGAGTGCACTGGCATCACTGGGGATGCAGTGCAGTGACTCCAGAGAGTGCACTGGCACCACTGGGGATGCAGTGCAGTGAGTCCAGAGAGTGCACTGGCACCACTTGGGATGCAGTGCCGTGAGTCCACAGAGTGCACTGGCACCACAGGGGATGCACTGCAGTGAGTCCAGAGAGTGCACTGGCACCACTGGGGATGCAGTGCAGTGAGTCCAGAGAGTGCACTGGCACCACTGGGGATGCACTGCAGTGAGTCCAGAGATTGCACTGGCACCACTGGGGATGCAGTGCAGTGAGTCCAGAGAGTGAACTGGCACCTTGGGTATGTAGTGCAGTGACTCCAGAGAGTGCGCTGGCACCATGGGGATGCAGTGCAGTGAGTCCACAGAGTGCACTGGCACCACTGGGGATGCAGTGCAGTGAGTCCAGAGAGTGCACTGGCACCACTGGGGATGCACTGCAGTGACTCCAGAGAGTGCACTGGCACCACTGGGGATGCAGTGCAGTGAATCCAGAGAGTGCACTGGCACCACTGGGGATGCAGTGCAGTGAGTCCAGAGAGTGCACTGGCACCACTGCGGATGCAGTGCAGTGAGTCCAGAGAGTGCACTGGCACCACTGGGGATGCAGTGCAGTGAGTCCAGAGAGAGCACTGGCACCACTGGGGATGCAGTGCAGTGAGTCCAGAGAGTGCACTGGCACCACTGGGGATGCAGTGCAGTGAGTCCAGAGAGTGCACTGGCACCACTGGGGATGTACCCCGGTGAGTCCAGAGATTGCACTGGCACCACTGGGGATGCACTGCAGTGACTCCAGAGACTGCACTGGCACCACTGGGGATGCAGTGCAGTGAGTCCAGAGAGTGCACTGGCACCACTGGGGATGCACTGCAGTGAGTCCAGAGAGTGCACTGGCACCACTGGGGATGCAGTGCAGTGAGTCCAGAGAGTGCACTGGCACCACTGGGGATGCAGCGCAGTGACTCCAGAGAGTGCACTGGCACCACTGGGGATGCACTGCAGTGAGTCCAGAGAGTGCAGTGGCACCACTGGGATGCAGTGCAGTGACTCCAGAGAAGAAAAGAAGAAGAAGAAGAAGAAGGAAAGAAGAAGAAGAAAAAGAAGAAGAAGAAGTAGAAGAAGAAGAAGCAGAAGAAGAGAACACGCCGATGAAATTGAAGGAGATTTTTAGGAATATGAAGAATTTGAAGAATTTAAAGGAAAAGAAGAAAAGAAGAAGAAGAAGAAGAAGGAAAGAAGAAGAAGAAAAAGAAGAAGAAGAAGTAGAAGAAGAAGAAGAAGAAGAAGAGAACACGCCGATGAAATTGAAGGAGATTTTTAGGAATATGAAGAATTTGAAGAATTTAAAGGAAAAGAAGAAAAGAAGAAGAAGAAGAAGAAGAAGAAGAAGAAGAAGAAGAAGAAGAAGAAGAAGAAGAAGAAGAAGAATTAGAAGAAGCAGAAGAAGAAGAAGAAGAAGAAGAAGAAGAAGAAGAAGAAGAAGAAGAAGAAGAAGAAAAGACAAAGAAGAAGAAGAAGAAGAAGAAGTAGAAGAAGAAGAAGAAGAAGAAGAAGAAGAAGAAGAAGAAGAAGAAGAAGAAGAAGAAGAAGAAGAAGAAGAAGAAGGAAGAAGAAGAAGAAGAAGAAGAAGAAGAAGAAGAAGAAGAAGAAGAGTAGTAGTAGTAGTAGTAGTAGTAGTAGTAGTACAGGCCGATGAAATTGAAAAAGATTTTTAGGAATATGAAGAATTTGAAGAATTTAAAGGAAAAGAAGAAAAGAAGAAGAAGAAGAAGAAGGAAAGAAGAAGAAGAAAAAGAAGAAGAAGAAGGAGAAGAAGAAGAAGAAGAAGAAGAGAACACGCCGATGAAATTGATGGAGATTTTTAGGAATATGAAGAATTTGAAGAATTTAAAGGAAAAGAAGAAAAGAAGAAGAAGAAGAAGAAGAAGAAGAAGAAGAAGAAGAAGAAGAAGTAGAAGAAGCAGGAGCAGAAGCAGAAGAAGAAGAAGAAGAAGAAGAAGAAGTGTACAGGCCGATGAAATTGAAGGAGATTTTTAAGAATACGAAGAACTTGAAGAATTTAAAGGAAAAGGAGCAAAGAAGAAGAAGAAGAAGAAGAAGAAGAAGGAGAAGAAGGAGAAGAAGGAGAAGAAGTAGAAGAAGGAGAAGAAGGAGAAGAAGGAGAAGAAGGAGGAGAAGAAGAAGAAGAAGAAGAAGAAGAAGAAGAAGAAGAAGAAGAAGAAGAAGAAGAAGAAGAAGAAGAAGAAGAAGAAGAAGAAGAAGAGGGGGAAAAGAAGAAGAAGAAGTAGGAGAAGAAGAAGAAGAAGAAGAAGGAGAAGAAGAAGAAGAAGAAGAAGAAGAAGAAGAAGAAAGAGAAGAAGGAGAAGAAGAAGAAGAAGAAGAAGAAGAAGAAGAAGAAGGAGAAGAAGAAGGAGAAGAAGAAGAAGAAGAAGAAGAAGAAGGAGAAGAAGAAGAAGAAGAAGAAGAAGAAGAAGAAGAGGAAGAGGAAGAGGAAGACGAAGACGAAGAAGAAAACACTCCGATGAAATTGAAGGAGATTTTTAGGAATATGAAGAATTTGAAGAATTTAAAGGAAAAGAAGAAAAGAAGAAGAAGAAGAAGAAGGAAAGAAGAAGAAGAAAAAGAAGAAGAAGAAGTAGAAGAAGAAGAAGAAGAAGAAGAGAACACGCCGATGAAATTGAAGGAGATTTTTAGGAATATGAAGAATTTGAAGAATTTAAAGGAAAAGAAGAAAAGAAGAAGAAGAAGAAGAATTAGAAGAAGCAGAAGAAGAAGAAGAAGAAGAAGAAGACCCCACTGGTGCCAGTGCACTCTCTGGACTCACTGCAGTGCATCCACAGTGGTGCCAGTGCACTCTCTGGACTCACTGCAGTGCATCCCCAGTGGTGCCAGTGCACTCTCTGGACTCACTGCACTGCATCCCCAGTGGTGCCAGTGCACTCTGCGGACTCACTGCAGTGCATCCCCAGTGGTGCCAGTGCATTCTCTGGACTCACTGCAGTGCATCCCCAGTGGTGCCAGTGCACTCTCTGGACTCACTGCACTGCATCCTCAGTAGTGCCAGTGCACTCTCTGGACTCACTGCAGTGCATCCCCAGTGGTGCCAGTGCACTCTCTGGACTCACTGCAGTGCATCCCCAGTGGTGCCAGTGCACTCTCTGCACTCACTGCACTGCATCCCCAGTAGTGCCAGTGCACTCTCTGGACTCACTGCAGTGCATCCCCAGTGGTGCCAGTGCACTCTCTGGACTCACTGCAGTGCATCCCCAGTGGTGCCAGTGCACTCTCTGGACTCACTGCACTGCATCCCCAGTGGTGCCAGTGCACTCTCTGGAGTCACTGCACTGCATCCCCAGTGGTGCCAGTGCACTCTCTGCACTCAATGCACTGCATCCCCAGTGGTGCCAGTGCACTCTCTGGACTCACTTCAGTGCATCCCCAGTGGTGCCAGTGCACTCTCTGTAGTCACTGCGCTGCATCACCAGTGGTGACAGAGCACTCTCTGGACTCACTGCACTGCATCCCCAGTGGTGCCAGTGCACTCTCTGGACTCACTGCACAGCATCCCCAGTGGTGCCTGTGCACTCTCTGGACTCAATGCAGTGCATTCCGAGGAGTGCCAGTGCACTCTCTGGACTCACTGCAATGCATCCCTAGTGTTGCCAGTGCACTCTTTCGACTCACTGCACTGCATTCCCAAGGTGCCAGTGCACTCTCTGGACTCACTGCACTGCATCCCCAGTGGTGCCAGTGCACTCTCTGGAGTCACTGCACTGCATCCCCAAGGTGCCAGTGCACTCTCTGGACTCACTGCAGTGCATCCCCAGTGGTGCCAGTGCACTCTCTGGAGTCATTGCAGTGCATCCCCAGTGGTGCCAGTGCACTCTCTGGACTCACTGCACTGCATCGCCAGTGGTGCCAGTGCACTCTCTGGACTCACTGCACTGCATCCCCAGTGGTGCCAGTGCACTCTCTGGAGTCACTGCGCTGCATCCCCAGTGGTGACAGAGCACTCTCTGGACTCACTGCAGTGCATCGCCAGTGGTGCCAGTGCACTCTCTGGACTCACTGCACTGCATCCCCAGTGGTGCCAGTGCACTCTCTGGACTCACTGCACTGCATCCCCAGTGGTGCCTGTGCACTCTCTGGACTCACTGCACTGCATTCCCAGTGGTGCCAGTGCACTCTCTGGATTCACTGCACTGCATCCCCAGTGGTGCCAGTGCACTCTCTGGACTCACTGCACTGCATCGCCAGTGGTGCCAGTGCACTCTCTGGACTCACTGCACTGCATCCCCAGTGGTGCCAGTGCACTCTCTGGAGTCACTGCGCTGCATCCCCAGTGGTGACAGAGCACTCTCTGGACTCACTGCAGTGCATCGCCAGTGGTGCCAGTGCACTCTCTGGACTCACTGCACTGCATCCCCAGTGGTGCCAGTGCACTCTCTGGACTCACTGCACTGCATCCCCAGTGGTGCCTGTGCACTCTCTGGACTCACTGCACTGCATTCCCAGTGGTGCCAGTGCACTCTCTGGATTCACTGCACTGCATCCCCACTGGTGCCAGTGCACTCTCTGGACTCACTGCACTGCATCCCCAGTGGTGCCAGTGCACTCTCTGGACTCAATGCAGTGCATCGCCAGTGGTGCCAGTGCATTTTCTGGACTAACTGCATTGAATCTCCACTGGTGCCAGTGCACTCTCTGGACTCACTGCAGTGCATCCCCAGTGGTGCCAGTGCAATCTCTGGACTCACTGCACTGCATCCCCAGTGTTGCCAGTGCATTCTCTGGACTAACTGCCTTGAATCCCCACTGGTGCCAGTGCACTCTCTGGACTCACTGCACTGCATCCCCAGTGGTGCCAGTGCACTCTCTGGACTCACTGCACTGCATCCCCACTGGTGCCAGTGCACTCTCTGGACTCACTGCAGTGCATCCCCAGTGGTGCCAGTGCACTCTCTGGACTCACTGCCCTGCATCCCCAGTGGTGCCAGTGCACTCTCTGGATTCACTGCACTGCATCCCCAGTGGTGCCAGTGCACTCTCTGGGCTCACTGCACTGCATGCCCAGTGGTGCCAGTGCACTCTCTGGATTCACTGCACTGCACCCCAGTGGTGACAGAGCACTCACTGGACTCACTGCACTGCATCCCCAGTGGTGCCAGTGCACTCTCTGGATTCATTGCACTGCATCCCCAGTGGTGCCAGTGCACTCTCTGGACTCACTGCAGTGCATCGCCAGTGGTGCCAGTGCACTCTCTGGACTCAATGCAATGCATCCCTAGTGTTGCCAGTGCACTGTCTGGACTCACTGCACTGCATCCCCAGTGGTGCCAGTGCACTCTCTGGATTCACTGCACTGCATCCCCACTGGTGCAAGTGCACTCTCTGGACTCACTGCACTGCATCCCCAGTGGTGCCAGTGCATTCTCTGGACTAACTGCATTGAATCCCAAGTGGTGCCAGTGCACTCTCTGGACTCACTGCACTGCATCCCCAGTGGTGCCAGTGCACTCTCTGGATTCACTGCACTGCATCCCCACTGGTGCCAGTGCACTCTCTGGACTCACTGCAGTGCATCCCCAGTGGTGCCAGTGCACTCTCTGGACTCACTGCACTGCATCCCCAATGGTGCCTGTGCACTCTATGGACTCAATGCAGTGCATCCCCTGTGGTGCCAGTGCACTCTGTGGACTCACTGCACTGCATCCCCAGTGGTGCCAGTGCACTCTCTGGACTCACTGCAGTGCATCCCCAGAGGTGCCAGTGCACTCTATGGACTCACTGCACTGCATCCCCAGTGGTGCCAGTGCACTCTCTGGACTCACTGCAGTGCATCCGCAGTGGTGCCAGTGCACTCTCTGGAGTCACTGCAGTGCATCCCCAGTGGTGCCAGTGCACTCTCTGGACTCACTGCACTGCATTCCCTGTGGTGCCAGTGCACTCTCTGGACTCACTGCACTGCATCCCCAGTGGTGCCAGTGCACTCTCTGGACTCAGTGCAGTGCATCCCCAGTGGTGCCAGTGCACTCTCTGGACTCACTGCACTGCATCCCCAGTGGTGCCAGTGCACTCTCTGGATTCACTGCAGTGCATCCGAAGTGGTGCCAGTGCACTCTCTGGAGTCACTGCGCTGCATCCCCAGTGGTGCCAGTGCACTCTATGGACTCACTGCACTGCATCCCCAGTGTTGCCAGTGCACTCTCTGGACTCACTGCACTGCATCCCCAGTGGTTCCAGTGCACTCTCTGGACTCACTGCACTGCATCCCCAGTGGTGCCAGTGCACTCTCTGGAGTCACTGCGCTGCATCCCCAGTGGTGACAGAGCACTCTCTGGACTCACTGCAGTGCATCGCCAGTGGTGCCAGTGCACTCTCTGGACTCACTGCACAGCATCCCCAGTGGTGCCAGTGCACTCTCTGGAGTCACTGCAGTGCATCCCCAGTGGTGCCAGTGCACTCTCTGGACTCACTGCACTGCATTCCCTGTGGTGCCAGTGCACTCTCTGGACTCACTGCACTGCATCCCCAGTGGTGCCAGTGCACTCTCTGGACTCAGTGCAGTGCATCCCCAGTGGTGCCAGTGCACTCTCTGGACTCACTGCACTGCATCCCCAGTGGTGCCAGTGCACTCTCTGGATTCACTGCAGTGCATCCGAAGTGGTGCCAGTGCACTCTCTGGAGTCACTGCGCTGCATCCCCAGTGGTGCCAGTGCACTCTATGGACTCACTGCACTGCATCCCCAGTGTTGCCAGTGCACTCTCTGGACTCACTGCACTGCATCCCCAGTGGTTCCAGTGCACTCTCTGGACTCACTGCACTGCATCCCCAGTGGTGCCAGTGCACTCTCTGGAGTCACTGCGCTGCATCCCCAGTGGTGACAGAGCACTCTCTGGACTCACTGCAGTGCATCGCCAGTGGTGCCAGTGCACTCTCTGGACTCACTGCACAGCATCCCCAGTGGTGCCAGTGCACTCTCTGGACTCACTGCACTGCATCCCCAGTGGTGCCTGTGCACTCTCTGGACTCACTGCACTGCATTCCCAGTGGTGCCAGTGCACTCTCTGGATTCACTGCACTGCATCCCCACTGGTGCCAGTGCACTCTCTGGACTCACTGCACTGCATCCCCAGTGGTGCCAGTGCACTCTCTGGACTCAATGCAGTGCATCGCCAGTGGTGCCAGTGCATTCTCTGAACTAACTGCATTGAATCCCCACTGGTGCCAGTGCACTCTCTGGACTCACTGCAGTGCATCCCCAGTGGTGCCAGTGCACTCTCTGGACTCACTGTACTGCATCCCCAGTGTTGCCAGTGCATTCTCTGGACTAACTGCCTTGAATCCCCACTGGTGCCAGTGCACTCTCTGGACTCACTGCACTGCAACCCCAGTGGTGCCAGTGCACTCTCTGGACTCAATGCACTGCATCCCCAGTGGTGCCAGTACACTCTCTGGACTCACTGCAGTGCATCCCCAGTGGTGCCAGTGCACTCTCTGGACTCACTGCCCTGCATCCCCAGTGGTGCCAGTGCACTCTCTGGATTCACTGCACTGCATCCCCAGTGGTGCCAGTGCACTCTCTGGGCTCACTGCACTGCATGCCCAGTGGTGCCAGTGCACTCTCTGGATTCACTGCACTGCATCCCCAGTGGTGACAGAGCACTCACTGGACTCACTGCACTGCATCCCCAGTGGTGCCAGTGCACTCTCTGGATTCATTGCACTGCATCCCCAGTGGTGCCAGTGCACTCTCTGGACTCACTGCAGTGCATCGCCAGTGGTGCCAGTGCACTCTCTGGACTCAATGCAATGCATCCCTAGTGTTGCCAGTGCACTCTCTGGACTCACTGCACTGCATCCCCAGTGGTGCCAGTGCACTCTCTGGATTCACTGCACTGCATCCCCTGTGGTGCAAGTGCACTCTCTGGACTCACTGCACTGCATCCCCAGTGGTGCCAGTGCATTCTCTGGACTAACTGCATTGAATCCCAAGTGGTGCCAGTGCACTCTCTGGACTCACTGCACTGCATCCCCAGTGGTGCCAGTGCACTCTCTGGATTCACTGCACTGCATCCCCACTGGTGCCAGTGCACTCTCTGGACTCACTGCACTGCATCCCCAGTGGTGCCAGTGCACTCTCTGGACTCACTGCACTGCATCCCCAATGGTGCCTGTGCACTCTATGGACTCAATGCAGTGCATTCCGAGGAGTGCCAGTGCACTCTCTGGACTCACTGCACTGCATCCCCAGTGGTGCCAGTGCACTCTCTGGACTCACTGCACTGCATCCCCAGTGGTGCCAGTGCACTCTCTGGACTCACTGCACTGCATCCCCAGTGGTGCCAGTGCACTCTCTGGACTCACTGCAGTGCATCCCCAGAGGTGCCAGTGCACTCTCTGGACTCACTGCAGTGCATCCCCAGTGGTGCCAGTACACTCTCTGGACTCACTGCAGTGCATCCCCTGTGGTGCCAGTGCACTCTCTGGACTCACTGCCCTGCATCCCCAGTGGTGCCAGTGCACTCTCTGGATTCACTGCACTGCATCCCCAGTGGTGCCAGTGCACTCTCTGGGCTCACTGCACTGCATGCCCAGTGGTGCCAGTGCACTCTCTGGATTCACTGCACTGCATCCCCAGTGGTGACAGAGCACTCACTGGACTCACTGCACTGCATCCCCAGTGGTGCCAGTGCACTCTCTGGATTCATTGCACTGCATCCCCAGTGGTGCCAGTGCACTCTCTGGACTCACTGCAGTGCATCGCCAGTGGTGCCAGTGCACTCTCTGGACTCAATGCAATGCATCCCTAGTGTTGCCAGTGCACTCTCTGGACTCACTGCACTGCATCCCCAGTGGTGCCAGTGCACTCTCTGGATTCACTGCACTGCATCCCCTGTGGTGCAAGTGCACTCTCTGGACTCACTGCACTGCATCCCCAGTGGTGCCAGTGCATTCTCTGGACTAACTGCATTGAATCCCAAGTGGTGCCAGTGCACTCTCTGGACTCACTGCACTGCATCCCCAGTGGTGCCAGTGCACTCTCTGGATTCACTGCACTGCATCCCCACTGGTGCCAGTGCACTCTCTGGACTCACTGCACTGCATCCCCAGTGGTGCCAGTGCACTCTCTGGACTCACTGCACTGCATCCCCAATGGTGCCTGTGCACTCTATGGACTCAATGCAGTGCATTCCGAGGAGTGCCAGTGCACTCTCTGGACTCACTGCACTGCATCCCCAGTGGTGCCAGTGCACTCTCTGGACTCACTGCACTGCATCCCCAGTGGTGCCAGTGCACTCTCTGGACTCACTGCACTGCATCCCCAGTGGTGCCAGTGCACTCTCTGGACTCACTGCAGTGCATCCCCAGAGGTGCCAGTGCACTCTCTGGACTCACTGCAGTGCATCCCCAGTGGTGCCAGTGCACTCTCTGGACTCACTGCACTGCATCCCCAGTGGTGCCAGTGCACTCTCTGGACTCACTGCAGTGCATCGCCAGTGGTGCCAGTGCACTCTCTGGACTCACTGCACAGCATCCCCAGTGGTGCCAGTGCACTCTCTGGACTCAATGCAGTGCATCCCCAGTGGTGCCAGTGCACTCTCTGTAGTCACTGCGCTGCATCACCAGTGGTGACAGAGCACTCTCTGGACTCACTGCAGTGCATCCCCAGTGGTGCCAGTGCACTCTCTGGACTCACTGCAATGCATCCCTAGTGTTGCCAGTGCACTCTTTCGACTCACTGCACTGCATTCCCAAGGTGCCAGTGCACTCTCTGGACTCACTGCACTGCATCCCCAGTGGTGCCAGTGCACTCTCTGGAGTCACTGCACTGCATCCCCAAGGTGCCAGTGCACTCTCTGGACTCACTGCAGTGCATCCCCAGTGGTGCCAGTGCACTCTCTGGACTCACTGCACTGCATCCCCAGTGGTGCCAGTGCACTCTCTGGAGTCATTGCAGTGCATCCCCAGTGGTGCCAGTGCACTCTCTGGACTCACTGCAGTGCATCCCCTGTGGTGCCAGTGCACTCTCTGGACTCACTGCACTCCTCGGAATGCACTGCATTGAGTCCATAGAGTGCACAGGCACCATTGGGGATGCAGTGCAGTGAGTCCAGAGAGTGCACTGGCACCACTGGGGATGCAGTGCAGTGAGTCCAGAGAGTGCACTGGCACCAGTGGGGATGCAGTGCAGTGAATCCAGAGAGTGCACTGGCACCACTGGGGATGCAGTGCAGTGAGTCCAGAGAGTGCACTGGCACCACTTGGGATTCAATGCAGTTAGTCCAGAGAATGCACTGGCACCACTGGGGATGCAGTGCAGTGAATCCAGAGAGTGCACTGGCACCACTGGGGATGCAGTGCAGTGAGTCCAGACAGTACACTGGCAACACTAGGGATGCATTGCATTGAGTCCAGAGAGTGCACTGGCACCACTGGCGATGCACTGCAGTGAGTCCAGAGAGTGCACTGGCACCACTGGGGATGCAGTGGAATGAATCCAGAGAGTGCACTGGCACCACTGGGGATGCAGTGCAGTGAGTCCAGTGAGTGCTCTGTCACCACTGGGGATGCAGTGCAGTGAATCCAGAGAGTGCACTGGCACCACTGGGCATGCAGTGCAGTGAGCCCAGAGAGTGCACTGGCACCACTGGGGATGCAGTGCAGTGAATCCAGAGAGTGCACTGGCACAACTGGGGATGCAGGGCAGTGAGTCCAGAGAGTGCACTGGCACCACT